>NC_092241.1:3224167-3309167 GCF_036320965.1 Panulirus ornatus | reverse complement strand
ACTACCCTTTCTAATCAACCCACCTCCCACTCTTCTCATGCCACAAGCATCTTTTGCGCAATCCATCACTGATTCCCTAAATACATCCCATTCCTCCCCCACTCCCCTTACTTCCATTGTTCTCACCTTTTTCCATTCTGTACTCAGTCGCTCCTGGTACTTCCTCACACAGGTCTCCTTCTCAAGCTCACTTACTCTCACCACCCTCTTCACCCCAACATTCTCTCTTCTTTTCTGAAAACCCATACAAATCTTCACCTTAGCCTCCACAAGATAATGATCAGACATCCCTCCAGTTGCACCTCTCAGCACATTAACATCCAAAAGTCTCTCTTTCGCACGCCTGTCAATTAACACGTAATCCAATAACGCTCTCTGGCCATCTCTCCTACTTACATAAGTATACTTATGTATATCTCGCTTTTTAAACCAGGTATTCCCAATCATCAGTCCTTTTTCAGCACATAAATCTACAAGCTCTTCACCATTTCCATTTACAACACTGAACACCCCATGTATACCAATTATTCCCTCAAGTGCCACATTACTCACCTTTGCATTCAAATCACCCATCACTATGACCCGGTCTCGTGCATCAAAACCACTAACACACTCATTCAGCTGCTCCCAAAACACTTGCCTCTCTTGATCTATATATATATATATATATATATATATATATATATATATATATATATATATATATATATATATGTATGTATTATTATTATTATTTTGCTTTGTCGCTGTCTCCCGCGTTAGCGAGGTAGCGCAAGGAAACAGACGAAAGAATGGCCCAACCCACCCACATACACATGTATATACATACACGTCCACACACGCAAATATACATACCTATACATCTCAGAGTATACATATATATACTCACACAGACATATACATATATACACATGTACATAGTTCATACTGTCTGCTTTTATTCATTCCCATCGCCACCCCGCCACACATGAAATAACAACCCCCTCCCCCCTCATGGGCGCGAGGTAGCGCTAGGAAAAGACAACAAAGGCCACATTCGTTCACACCCATTCTCTAGCTGTCATGTGATAATGCACCGAAACCACAGCTCCCTTTCCACATCCAGGCCCCACACAACTTTCCATGGTTTACCGCAGACGCTTCACATGTCCTGGTTCAATCCATTGACAGCACGTCGACCCCGGAATACCACATCGTTCCAGTTCACTCTATTCCTTGCACGCCTTTCACCCTCCTGCATGTTCAGGCCCCGATCACACAAAATCTTTTTCACTCCATCTTTCTACCTCCAGTTTGGTCTCCCACTTCTCCTCGTTCCCTCCACCTCCGACACATATATCCTCTTGGTCAATCTTTCCTCACTCATTCTCTCCATGTGCCCAAACCATTTCAAAACACCCTCTTCTGCTCTCTCAACCACGCTCTTTTTATTTCCACACATCTCTCTTACCCTTACGTTACTTACTTATATATATATATATATATATATATATATATATATATATATATATATATATATATATATATATATATATATATATATTTTAACTTTCTAAAAGGGGAAACAGAAGGAGTCACGCGGGGAGTGCTCATCCTCCTCGAAGGCTCAGATTGGGGTGTCTAAATGTGTGTGGATGAGAAAAGAGAAGAGATAGGTAGTATGTTTGAGGAAAGGAACCTGGATACTTTGGCTCTGAGTGAAACGAAGCTCAAGGGTAAAGGGAATAGTGGTTTGGGAATGTCTTGGGAGTGAATTGGATCGATGTGGTATACCGGGGTTGACGTGCTGACAGTAGATTGAATCAGGGCATGTGAAGCGTCTGGGGTAAACCATGGAAAGCTGTGTAGGTATGTATACTTGCGTGTGTGGACGTGTATGTATATACATGTGTATGTGGGTGGGTTGGGCCATTCTTTTGTCTGTTTCCTTGCGCTACCTCGCTAACGCAGATGACAGCGACAAAGTATAATATAATATATGATTATATATATATATATATATATATATATATATATATATATATATATATATATATATATATATATACATATATATATATATATATATATATATATATATATATATATATATATATATATATATATATATATGTATATATATATATATATATATATGTGTGTGTGTGTGTGTGTGTGTGTGTGATTGGACATGCCATTTTTCGTCTGTTTCCTGGTGCTACCTCGCTAACGCGAGAAACAGCGACTAGTTGTAATAAAAAATTATACTGGAATGGATCACAGTTTAGTGCGTGTTCAAGCATTTTCCTATGAGTCCATGGGGAAATGAATCACGATAAGTTCCCAAGTGCACTTTCATGTAATAATCATGTCATCAGGGGAGATACAAGAAAGTAATATGACAGTCAGCTGATATACAACGAAAAGACGTAGCTGGGACGCCATTTAGTAAACATGTGACTACCCAATGAAGGTCCGGTGTGTTCAGGTCTGGCAACATGTGTATCATAAATTTATCATCTGGACAAGAAGGGGAACCGCTTACAAATCTTATCGGCAATAAAGCCATCCAACTTGTAAAGACCTTCACTAATATTAATGTTACAATTGTTTGTGTTTGATAATAGAAGATTCAATGATATTTCTCGTGGTACAAGAGTTAGAATGATAGCTAAGATGGCATTACTCTAGTCAATACAATGATCATAATTTGTAACATTATCAAACAAAGCATTTGATTCTTGTCCTGTTCTTATACTATATTCATGTTGTTTAAGTTTAACAGAAAGATCCTTACCAGTCCCTCCATCTTAAAACTTACCACAATTTGTACATGGTGCTCTATAGATGCATCCAGCAGAATTTTCTGGTGAGATTCTGATTATGGTGTTTTTTATAGTATTGTTGTTGCTGAAGGCAACACTTGAATTAAAGGATTTAAGTAACGTGGAAAGTAAAGTAGAATTATCACTAAATGGAGAACTAAAAGGCTCTTGGTGTCAAGGGGAGGTTTGGGTATAACTCTATAAAATGATTTCTCTGCCATCTTAAAGGATTTATCAATGAAAGCCTTGGAAAATATTCATTTACCTATTTCAAAGTCTGTTTTTATTGAATTGATAAAATTGTGTATAAAAGACTGTGTATTTCTGTTTAATGGAGAATTTTATGCTCAAAAATTTGGTACAGCAATGAATAATCGTCTTTCACCTGTATTAATCAATCTTTACATGGAATTATTTGAAACAAAGTTATTCAAGAATATCTTACCCTGTAATGCAGTTTGGTTTATGTATGTAGATGACGTTCTTTGTGTTTGGCCAACAAATGAAAATTTACAAGCATTTCTTTCTTTGCTTAGCAATTCAGTACCCTCCATCAAATTTACTTTAGAAAATAAAAATATTGGTATGTTACCATCTTTAGATTGCATAATCCATAGGGATGGAAACAAGTTAAAGTTTAGCATATACAGAAAAACTACCAATATATGCTCATATACCCATTATTACTCAGCTCAACATGACAGACTTGAATTATCATTCCAGTTTATGTTACTTGGGGTATTACCTATTTGCATTTCAGAGTGTATTGATGATGAATTTGAGAAGCTATGTTCTATTGCGTCCAAGTTAAGGTATCCTAGATCTTTCATTAGGTTGGCAAAGAAATGATTATATTGAGTTATACCCAAACCTCCCTTTTAGTAATAATTTCACAATACTTCCCATGTTGCTTAAATCCTTTGATGTAAATGTAGCCTTCAGCAATAACAATATCATAAAGAAAATCTTAACAGGAACTCGCCAGAAATTTCTGCGGGATGCATCTATATAGTATCAAGTAAAAATTGTAATAAGTTTTATGCTGGGGAGATTGTCAAGGATCTTTTTGTTAGACTTAAGCAACATGAATGTAGTATAAGAACAGGACAAGAATCAAATGCCTTGTTTAATTATGTTAAGAATTATGATCATGGTATTCAATGGAGTAATGCCATCTTAGTTATCATTCTAACTCTTGTACCACGAGAAACATCGTTGAATCTACTATCATTAAACACACAAAGAATTGTAACATTGATTTTAGTGAAGGTCTTTACAAGTTGGATGGCTTTATTGCTGATAAAATTTGTAAGCGGTTCCCCTTCTTGTCCAGATGATAAATTTATGATACGCATGTTGCCTGACCTGAACGCACCCGACCTTCATTGGGTAGTCACTTGTTTACTAAATGGCGTCCCAGCTACATCTTTTCGTTGTATATCAGTTGACTGTCATATTACTTTCTTGTGTCTCCCCTGATGATATGATTATTACATGAAAGTGCACTTGGGAACTTATCGTGATTCATTTTCCCGTAGACTCATAAGAAAATACTCGAACGCACTAAATTGTGATCCTTTCGAATATTTTTTCTATTATACTTAATATCTGTTTCTCGCGTTAGCGAGGTAGCGCCGGGAAACGGACGAAGAATGCCATCATATCACACACACACACACACACACATACATATATATATATATATATATATATATATATATATATATATATATATATATACATTGTATCTATTTTATTTATTTTACTTCGTCGCTGTCTCCCGCGTTAGCGAGGTAGCGCAAGGAAACAGACGAAAGAATGGCCCAACCCACCCATGTACACGTGTATATACATACATGCCCACACACGCACATATATATACCAATACATTTCAACGTATACATACACAGACATATACACATATACACATGTACGTATTCATACATGCAGCCTCTATCCATTCTCGTCGCCACCCCGTCACACATGAAATAGCATCACCCTTTCCACATTGGGCTACACAAGACTTTCCGTGGTTTACCCCAGACGCTTCGCATGCTCTGGTTCAATCAATTGACAGCACGTCGACCCCGGATACCATATCGTTCCAATTCACTCTATTCCTTGCACGCCTTTCACCCTCCTGCATGTTCAGGCACCGATCACTCAAAATCTTTTCACTCCATCCTTCCACCTCCACTGTGGTCTCCCACCTGTCCTCGTTTCCTCCACCCCTGACACATATATCCTCTTTGTCAATCTTTCCTCACTCATTCCATGTGACCAAACCATAAATATATGATACGCATGTTGCCGGATTTGAACGCACCCGACCTCCATTCGGGTGGTCACTTGCTTGCTAAATGGCATCCGAGCTGCGTCTCTTCGATGTATATCAACTGACTTATATCTCTTTCTTGTATCTCCCCTGATGTGATTATGATATGAAAGTGCACTTGGGAACTTCAAGCGTTTTACTTCCCCTGGATTCATAAGAATATATATATATATATATATATATATATATCTATTTTGCTTTGTCGCTGTCTCCCGCGTCAGCGAGGTAGCGCAAGGAAACAGACGAAAGAATGGCCCACTCCACCCACATACACATGTATATATATACACGTCCACACACGCAAATATACATACCTATACATCTCAACGTATACATATATATACACACACAGACATATACATATATACACATGTACACAATTTATACTGTCTGCCTTTATTCATTCCCATTGCCACCCTACCACACATGAAATAACAACCCCCTCCCCCTCATGAGCGCGAGGTACCGCTAGGAACACAACAAAGGCCACATTCCTTCACACTCAGTCTCTAGCTGTCATGTAATAATGCACTGAAACCACAGCTCCCTTTCAACATCCAGGCCTCACAGAACCTTCCATGGTTTACCCCAGACGCTTCACATGCCCTGGTTCAATCCATTGACAGCACGTCGACCCCGGTATACCACATCGTTCCAATTTAATCTATTCCTTGCACGCCTTTCACCCTCCTGCTTGTTCAGGCCCCAATCACTCAAAATCTTTTTCACTCTATCTTTCCACCTCCAATTTGGTCTCCCACTTCTCCTCGTTCCTTCCACCTCTGACACATATATCCTCTTGGTCAATCTTTCCTCACTCATTCTCTCCATGTGACCTAACCCTCCTCCGCACAACTCTATCCATAGCCCACGCCTCACAACCATATAACATCGTTGGAACCACAATTCCTTCAAACATACCCATTTTTGCTTTCCGAGATAATGTTCACGACTTCCACACATTCTTCAACGCTCCCAAAATTTTCGCCCCCTATCCCAACCTATGATTCACTTCCGCTTTCATGGTTCCATCCGCTGCCAGATCCACTCCCAGATATCTAAAACACTTTACTTCCTCCAGTTTTTCTCCATTCAAACTTACCTCCCAATTTACTTCACCATCAACCCTACTGTACCCAATAACCTTGCTCTTATTCACATTTACTCTTAACTTTCTTCTTTCACACACTTTACCAAACTCAGTCACCAGCTCCAGCAGTTTCTTCCATGAATCAGCTACCAATGCTGTATCATCAGCGAACAACAACTGACTCACTTCCCAAGCTCTCTCATCTACAACAGACTGCATACTTGCCCCTCTTTCCAAAACCCTTGCATTCACCTCCCTAACAACCCCATCCATAAAAAATCAAACAACCATGGGGACATCACACACCCCTGCCACAAGCCTACATTCACGGAGAACCAATCACTTTCCTCTCTTCCTACACGTACACATGCCTTACATCATCGATAAAAACTTTTAACTGCTTCTAACAACTTGCCTCCCACACCATATATTCTTAATACCTTCTACAGAGCATCTCTATCAACTCTGTCATATGCCTTCTCCAGATCCATAATGCTACATACAAATCCATTTGCTTTTCTAAGTTTTTCTCACATACATTCCTCAAAGCAAACACCTGATCCACACATCCTCCACCACTTCTGAAACCACACTGCTCTTCCCCAATCTGATGCTCTATACATGTCTTCACCCTCTCAGTAAATACCCTCCATATAATTTCCCAGGAATACTCAACAAACTTATACCTCTGTAATTTGAGCACTCACCTTTGTCCCCTCTGCCTCTGTACAATGGCACTATGCAAGCATTCCGCCAATCCTCAGGCACCTCGCCATGAATCATACATACATTAAATAACCTTACCAACCAGTCAACAATACAGTCATCCCCCTTTTTAATAAATTCCACTGCAATTCCATCCAAACCCGCCGCCTTGCCGGCTTTCATCTTCCGCAAAGCTTTTACTACCTCTTCTCTGTTTACCAAATCATCCACCCTAACCCTATCACTTTGCACACTACCTCGACCAAAACACCCTATATCTGCCACTCTATCATCAAACACATTCAACAAACCTTCAAAATACTCACTCCATCTCCTTCTCACATCACCATTACTTGTTATCACCTCCCCATTAGCCCCCTTCACTGAAGTTCCCACTTGTTCTCTTGTCTTACGCACTTTATTTACCTCCTTCCAAAACATCTTTATATAGATTATCCCTAGGATAGGGGAGAAAGAATGCTTCCCACGTATTCCCTACGTGTCGTAGAAGGCGACTAAAAGAGGAGGGAGCGGGGGGCTGGAAATCCTCCCTCTCATTTTAAATTTTTCGAAAGAAGTAACAGAGAAGGGGGCCAAGTAAGGATTTCCTTCAAAGGCTAAGTCTTCTGTTCTTAACGCTACCTCACTAACGTTGGAAATGGTGAATAGTGTGAAATATATATATATATATATATATATATATATATATATATATATATATATATATATATATATATATATGCGTATATATATATATATATATATATATATATATATATATATATATATATATATATATATATATATATATATATATATATATATATATATATATAATAGTGTTATATCCCTGGGGATAGGGGAGAAAGAATACTTCCAACGCATTCCTCACGTGTCGTAGAAGGCGACTAAAGGGGACGGGAGCGGGGGCTAGAAACCCTCCCCTCCTTGTACTTTAACTTTCTAAAAGGAGAAACAGAAGAAGGAGTCACGTGGGGAGTGCTCAACCTCCTCGAAGGCTCAAATTGGGGTGTCTAAATGTGTGTGGATGTAACCAAGAAGAGAAAAAAAGGAGAGATAGGGAGTATGTTTGAGGAAAGGAACCTGGATGTTTTGGCTCTGAGTGAAACGAAGCTCAAGGATAAAAAGGAAGAGTGGTTTGGGAATGTCTTGAGAGTAAAGTCAGGGGTTAGTGAGAGGACAAGAGCGAGGAAGGAGTAGCACTACTCTTGAAAAAGGAGTGGTGGGAGTATGTGATAGAGTGAAAGTAAACTCTCGAATGATATGGGTAAAACTGAAAGTTGATGGAGAGAGATGGGTGATTATTGGTGCATATGCACTTGGGCATGAGAAGAAAGATCATGAGAGGCAAGTGTTTTGGGAGCAGTTGAATGAGTGTGTTAGTGGTTTTGATGCACGAGACCGGGTAATAGTATTGGGTGATTTGAATGCAAAGGTGAGTAATGTGGCAGTTGAGGGAATGATTGGTATACATGGGGTGTTCAGTGTTGTAAATGGAAATGGTGAAGAGCTTGTAGATTTATGTGCTCAAAAAGGACTGGTGATTGGGAATACTAGGTTTAAAAAGAGAGATATACAGAAGTATACATATGTAAGTAGGAGAGATGGCCAGAGAGCGTTATTGGATTATGTGTTAATTGATAGGCGCGCGAAAGAAAGACTTTTGGATGTTGATGTGCTGAGAAGTGCAACTGGAGGGATGTCTGATCATTATCTTATGGAGGCGAAGGTGAAGATTTGTAGAGGTTTTCAGGAAAGAAGAGAGAATGTTGGGCTGTAGAGAGTGGTGAGAGCAAATGAGCTTGGGAAGGAGACTTGTGCGAGGAAGTACCAGGAGAGACCGAATAAAGAATGGAAAAAGTTGAGAACAAAGGACAGGTTGGTAAGGTTATTTAATGTATGTATGATTCATGGTGAGGTGCCTGAGGATTGGCGGAATCCTTGCATAGTGCCATTGTACAAAGGCAAAGGGGAATAAGAGTGAGTGCTCAAATTACAGAGGTATAAGTTTGTTGAGTATTCCTGGTAAATTATATGGGAGGGTATTGATTGAGAGGGTGAAGGCATGTACAGAGCAACAGATTGGGGAAGAGCAGTGTGGTTTCAGAGGTGGTAGAGGATGTGTGGATCAGGTGTTTGCTTTGAAGAATGCATGTGAGAAATACTTAGAAAAGCAAATGGATTTGTATGTAGCATTTATGGATCTGGAGAAGGCTTATGATAGAGTTGACAGAGATGCTCTGTGTAAGGTATTAAGGATATATGTGTGGGAGGCAAGTTGTTAGAAGCAGTGAAAAGTTTTTATCAAGGATGTAAGGCATGTGTACGTGTAGGGAAGAGAGGAAAGTGATTGGTTCTCAGTGAATGTATGTTTGCGGCAGGGGTGTTTGATGTCTCCATGGTTGTTTAATTTGTTTATGGATGGGGTTGTTAGGGAGCTGAATGCAAGTTTTGGAATGAGGGGCAAGTATGCGGTCTGTCGTGGATGAGAGAGCTTGGGAAGTGAGTCAGTTGTTGTTCGCTGATGATACAGCATTGGTGGCTGATTCGTGTGAGAAACTGCAGAAGCTGGTGACTGAGGTTCGTAAAGTGTGTGAAACAAGAAAGTTGAGAGTAAATGTGGATAAGAGTAAGGTTATTAGGTACAGTAGGGTTGAGGGTCAAGTAAATTGGGAGGTAAGTTTGAATGGAGAAAATCTGGAGGAAGGAAAGTGTTTTAGATATCTGGGAGTGGATCTGGCAGCGGATGGAACCATGGAAGCAGAAGTGAATAATAGGGTGGGTAAGGGGCTAAAATTCTGGGAGCCTTGAAGAATGTATGGAAGTCGAAAACATTATCTCGGAAAGCAAAAATGGGTATGTTTGAAGGAATAGTGGTTCCAACAATGTTGTATGGTTCCGAGGCATAGGCTATGTGTCAGAGGTGGAGGGAACGAGGAGAAGTGGGAGACCAAATTGAAGGTGGAAAGATGGAGTGAAAAAGATTTTGAGTGATCGGGGCCTGAACATGCAGGAGGGCGAAAGGCGTGCAAGGAATCGAGTGAATTGGAATGATGTGGTATACCGGGGTCGACGTGTTGTCAATGGATTGAACCAGGGCATATGAAGCGTCTGGGGTAAACCATGGAAAGTTCTGTGGGGCCTGGATGTGGAAAGGAAGCTGTGGTTTCACTGCATTTTTACATGACAGCTAGAGACTGAGTGTGAACGAATGGGGCCTTTGTTGTTTTTTCCTAACGCTACACCGCATACATGAGGGGGGGAGGGTGTTGTTATTCCATGTGTGGCGGGGTGGCGATGATAATGAATAAAGGCAGACAGTATGAATTATGTTCATGGGTATATATGTATATGTCTGTGTGGGTATATATAAGTATACATTGAGATGTATAGGTATGTATATTTGTGGGTGTGGACGTGTATGTATATATGTGTGTTTATGGGTGGGTTGGGCCATTCTTTCGTCTGTTTCCTTGCGCTACATCGCTAAAGTGGGAGACAGCGGCGAAGCAAAATGAATGAAATAAATATTAGTGTTATAGTGATGGGTGACTTGAGTGCTGAAAAAGGACTGGTGATTGGGAATACCTGGTTTAAAAAGAGACACATCATAAGTATACGGATGTAAGTAGGAGAGATGGTTAGAGGGCGTTATTGGATTACGTGTTAATTGATAGGCGCGTGAAAGAGAGACTTTTGGATGTTAATGTGCTGAGAGGGGTAACTGAAGGGATGTCTGATCATTATCTTGTCTAAGCGAAGGTGAAGGTTTATAGATGTTATCAGAAAAGAAGAGAGAATGTTGGGGTGAAGAGAGTGGTGAGAGTAAGTGAGTTTTGGAAGGAGACTTATGTGAGGAAGTACCAGGAGAATTTGAGTGCAGATTGGAAAAAGATGAGAGCAAAGGACGTAAGGGGAGTGGGGAGGAATGGGATGTATTTAGGGAAGCAGTGATGGCTAGCGCAAAAGAGGCTTGTGGCATGAGAAACGTGGGAGGTGGGCAGATTAGAAAGGGTAATGAGTGGTGGGATGAAGAAGTAAGATTATTCGTGAAAGAGAAGAGAGAGGCATTTGGACGATTTTTTCAGGGAAATAGTGCAAATGACTAGATGTATAAAAGAAAGAGGCAGGAGCTCAAGAGAAAGGTGCAAAAGGTGAAAAAGAGGGCAAGTGCGAGTTGGGGTGAGAGAGTATCATTAAATTTTAGGAAGAATAAAAAGATGTTTTGGAAGGAGGTAAATAAAGAACGTAAGACAAGAGAACAAATAGGAACATCGGTGTAGGATACTAATGGGGAGGTGATAGAAGGAGATGGGGTGATTATCTTGAAGGGTTGGTGAATGTGTTAGATGATAGTGCGGCAGATATAGGGTGTTTTGGTCGAGGTGGTGTGCAAAGTGAGAGGGTTAGGGAGAATGATTTAGTATACAGAGAAGAGGTAGTAAAAGCTTTGCGGAAGATGAAAGCCGGCAAGGCAGCGGGTTTGGATGGTATTGCAGTGGTTGGTAAGGTTATCTAATGTATGTATGACTCATGGTGAGGTGCCTGAGGATTGGCAGAATGCTTGCATAGTGCCATTGTACAAAGGCAAAGGAGATGAAGGTGAGTGCTCAGATTACAGAGGTATACGTTTCTTGAATATTCCTGGGGCATTGTATGGGAGGGTATTGATTGAAAGGGTGAAGGCATGTACAGAGCATCAGATTGGAGAAGAGCAATGTGGTTTCAGAAGTGGTGGAGGATGTGTGGATCAGGGGTTTGCTTTGAAAAATATAAGTGAGAAATACTTAGAAAAGCAAATGGATTTGTATGTAGCGTTTATGGATCTGGAGAAGACATATGATAGAGTTGATAGAGATGCTCTGTGTAAGGTATTAAGAATATATGGGGTGGAAGATAAGTCGTTACAAGGAATGAAAATTTGTTATCGAGGATGTATGGCATGTGTACGAGTAGGAAGAGAGGAAAGTGATTGGTTCTCATTAAATGTCGGTTTGCGGCAGGGATGCGTAATGTCTCCATGGTTGTTTGATTTGCTTATGGATGGGGTTGTTAGGGAGGTGAATGCAAGAGTTTTGGAAAGAGGGGCAAGTATGCAGTCTGTTGTGGATGAGAGAGCTTGGGAAGTGAGTCAGTTGTTGTTCGCTGATGATACAGCGCTGGTGGCTGATTCGGGTGAGAAACTGCAGAAGCTGGTGACTGAGTTTGGTAAGGTGTGTGAAAGAAGAAAGCTGAGAGTAAATGTGGATAAGAGCAAGGTTATTAGGTACAGTAGGGCTGAGGGACAAGTCAACTGGGAGGTAAGTTTGAATGGAGAAAAACTGGAGGATGTGAAGCGTTTTAGATATCTGGGAGTGGATTTGGCAGCGGATGGAACCATGGAAGCGGAAGTGAGTCATAGGTTGGGGGAGGGGGCGAAAGTTCTGGGAGTGTTGAAAAATGTGTGGAAGGCGATAGCATTATCTCCGAAAGCAAAAATGGGTATGTTTGAAGGAATAGTGGTTCCGACAATGTTATATGGTTGCGATTCGTGGGCTATAGAGAGAGTTGTTCGGAGGAGGATGGATGTGCTGGAAATGAGATGTTTGAAGACAATATGTGGTGTGAGGTGGTTTGATCGAGCAAGTAATGAAAGGGCAAGAGAGATGTGTGGTAATAGAAAGAGTGTGGTTGAGAGAGCAGAAGAGGGTGTTTTGAAATGTTTTGGTCACTTGGAGAATTAATGAGGAAACATTGACAAAGAGGATATATGTTCCAGAGGTGGATGGAATGAGGAGAAGTGGGAGACCAAATTGGAGGTGGAAAGATGGAGTGAAAAAGATTTTGAGTGATCGGGGCCTGAACATGCAGAAGGGTGAAAGGCGTGCAAGGAATAGAGTGAATTGGAACGATGTGGTGTACCAGGGTCGACGTGCTATCAATGGATTGAACCAGGGCATGTGATGCGTTTGGGGTAAACCATGGGAAGTTTTGTGGGGCCTGGATGTGGAAAGGGAGCTGTGGTTTCGATGCATTATACATGACAGCTAGAGACTGAGTGTGAACGAATGTGGCCTTTGTTGTCTTTTCCTAGTGGTACCTCGCTCACATGCGGGGGAGGTATATACCTCCGCGTTGTACAGTTAGGTTCGGTAAAATGCTATCTGCTGGCTATGTGCGCCTGTTGGGAAATGACCGGTGTAGACCTCGTTGCTCACCAACGTGAGACGAAGGGTATTCGAGTACATAGTATTCGAATAGTTATTTCCTATTAGCCAGGCCCATAGCTTAGCGGTTAGCATTCCCGACAGTTGCAAAGGAGTCACGGGCTCGGTCCTGGCTCTTGGAGGTTTGTATGTTCTATGAAGGTGCGCGTTTCTATGCACTATATTCGTATTTATATACGTGGGTATGTGGGTGGGTTGGGCCATTCTTTCGTCTATTTCCTTGCGCTACCTCGCTGACGCGAGAGACGGCCACTAAGTATGATATAGAAATATATATATATATATATATATATATATATATATATATATATATATATATATATATATATATATATATATATATATATATATATATATATATGTATGTATATATCTATCATCCCTGGGGATAGGGGAGAAAGAATAATTCCAATGTATTCCCTGCGTGTCATAGAGGGCGCCTAAAAAGGGAGGGAGCGGGGGGCTGGAAAAGTTTTTATCAAGGATGTAAGGCATGTGTATGGATAGGAAGAGAGGGGAGTGACTGATTCCCAGTGATTGGTCAGTCCTCGGCAGGGGTGTGTGATGTCTCCTTGGTTGTTCAATTTGTTTATGGATAGGGTTGTCAGGGAGGTAAATGCAAAAGTTTTGGAGATAGGGCGATTATGCAGTCTGTTGGGGTTGAGAGGGCCTGGGAAGTGAGTCAGTTGCTGTTCGCTGATGATACTTCGCTGGTGGCTGATTCAAAAGAAAAATTGTAGAAGTTGTCGACTGAATTTGGAAAAGTGTGAAGGGAGAAAGTTGAGATTAAATGTGAATAAGAGCAAAGTTATTAGGTTCAGCAGGATTGAGGGACAAGTTAAATGGGATACAAGTTTGAATGGAGAAAAATGGGAGGAAGTGAAGTGTTTTAGATATCTCGGAGTGAACTTAGCAGCGAATTGAACCATGGGAGCGGAAATAAGCCAGAGGTTGGGGTTGGGGCGAAGATTCCGGAAGCGATGAAAAATGTGTGGAAAGGGAGACGATATCTCAGAAAGCAAAAATGGGTATGTTTGAAGGAAAAGTAGTTCCAACAATATCATATGGTTGCTACGCATGGGCTATAGATAGGGTGGATATGTTGGAAATGAAATGTTTAAGGACAGTATGTGTTGTGAGGAGGTTTGATCGAGAAGGTAATATAAGGGCAAGAGAGATGTGTAGTAATAAAAAGACTGTGGTTGAGAAAGCAGAAGAGATGGGTGTTGAAATGGTTTGGACATATGGAGAGAATGAGTGAGGAAAGGTTGGCACAAAGGACATATGTGTCAGAGGTGGAGGGAACAAGGAGAAGCGGGAGATCAAATTGGAGGTGGAGGGATGGAGTGAAAAAGATTTTGAGTGATCGGAGCCTGAACATACAAGAGGGTGAGAGGCGTGCAGGGAATAAAGTGAATTGGAACGAAGTGGTATACCGGGATCGACGTGCTTTCAATGAACTGAATCAGGGCATGTGAAATATCTGGATGTGGATAGGGAGCTGTGGTTTCTGTGCATTACACATGACAGCTAGAAACATTGTGAACGAAAGTGACCTTTTTTGTCTGTTTTTGTGGCACTACCTCGCTGTTTCCTGTGGGGCGGGCTGTCGCAGGGAATGGATTGAAGGCAAGCAAGTAGAATATGTACATGTGTATATATGTATAAGTCTGTGTATGTGTATGTATATGCATGTACATGTGCATCTGTTGACATGCATATGTATGTATATGTACGTGTATGGGCGTTTATATATAAATAAGAGAATATGAGGGGATGGGTCATTCTTCGTCTTTTTCCTGGCGCCACCTCGCTGACGCAGGAAACACCGATCAAGGTTAAAAAATAATAAAAAATTATACACAGAGAGTGGTAGATATAGGGTGTTTTAGTCGGGATGGTGTGCGAAATGAGAGGGTCAGGGAGAATGGTTTGGTAAACAGAGGAGAGGTAGGGAAAGCTTTGCGGAACATGGAAGCCCGAAAGGCGGCGGGTTTGGATGGTATTGCAGTGGAATTTATCAAAAAAGGGGGTGACTGTGTTGTTGACTGGTCGGTAAAAATATTCAATATATATATGGATATTGGTGAATTGTCTGAGGATTGGCAGAATGCATGCATAGTGCCATTGTACAAAGGCAAAGGGGATAGAAGTGAGTGTTCACATTACAGAGGCATAGGTTTGTTGAGTATTCCTGGGAAATTACATGGGAGGGTATTGATTGAGTGGATAAAGGCATGTAAAGAGGATCATATTAGGGAAGAGCAGTGTGGTTTCAGAATGGGTAGAGGATGTGTGGATCAGATGTTTGCTGTGAGGAATATATGAGAGAAATACCTAGAAAAACAGATGGATTTGTATGTAACAATTATGAATTTGAAGAAGGTATATAATAGGGTTGATAGAGATGCTTTGTGTAAGGTTTTAAGAGTATATGGTGTGGGGGCAAGTTGCTAGAAGCAGTAAAAAGTTTTTACCAAGGATGTAAGGCATGTGCACGAGTAGGAATAAAGTGATTGGTTCCCAGTGAATGTCCGTTTGCGGCAGGGGTGTGTGATGTCTCCATGGTTGTTTAATTTGTTTATGGATGAAGTGGTTAGGGAGGTGAATGAAAGAGTTTTGGAAAGAGGGGGGCAAATATGCAGTCTGTTGTGGATGAGAGGGCTTGGTAAGTGAGTCACTTGTTGTTCGCTGATGATACAGCGCTCGTGGCTGATCCAGGTGAGAAACTGCAGAAGTTGGTGACTGAGTCTTGTAAAGTGTGTAAAAGGAGCAAGTTGAAAGTAAATGTGAACAAAAGCAAGTTTATTAGGTTCAGTAGGGTCGAGGGACAAGTTAATTGGGAGGTAAGCGGAAGTGAAAAAGATTTTGAGCGCTCGGGGCCTGAACATACAGGAGGGTGAGAAACTTGCCAGGAATAAAGTGAATTGGAACGATGTGGTATACTGGGGTTTCGACGTGCTGTCAATGGATTGAACCAGGGCATGTGAAGCGTCTGTGGTAAACCATGGAAAGTTCTGTGAGGCCTGGATGTGAAAGCGGATCTATGGTTTCGGTGCATTACACATGACAGATAGAGATTGAGTGTGACCGAATGTGGCCTTTTTGTCTTTTCCTGGCGCTACCTCGCTGTGGGGAATAGGGAGTGGGGGGTATATCCTGTGCGGCGGGGTAGCGACGAAGATGCATGAAAGCATATATACATGTGTAAATATGTATTTGTCTGTGTATGTATATGTATACGTTGATATGTATGTGTATGTATATATGCGTGTAGGGGCGTGTATATATATATATATATATATATATATATATATATATATATATATATATATATATATATATATATATATATATATTATATATATATATATATATATATATATATATATATATATATATATATATATATATATATATATATATATACATTATATATATATATATATATATATATATATATATATATATATATATATATATATATATATATATATATATATATATATATATATATAAATATATATATATATATATATAGTAGTATATATATATATATATATATATATATATATATATATATATATAGTATATATATATAGTAGTAAAAGCTTTGCGGAAGATGAAAGCCGGCAAGGCAGCAGGTTTGGATGGTATTGCAGTGGAATTTATTAAAAAAGGGGGTGACTGTATTGTTGACTGGTTGGTAAGGTTATTTAATGTATGTATGACTCATGGTGAGGTGCCTGAGGATTGGCGGAATGCGTGCATAGTGCCATTGTACAAAGGCAAAGGGGATAAGAGTGAGTGCTCAAATTACAGAGGTATAAGTTTGTTGAGTATTCCTGGTAAATTATATGGGAGGGTATTGACTGAGAGGGTGAAGGCATGTACAGAGCATCAGATTGGGGAAGAGCAGTGTGGTTTCAGAAGTGGTAGAGGATGTGTGGATCAGGTGTTTGCTTTGAAGAATGTATGTGAGAAATACTTAGAAAAGCAAATGGATTTGTATGTAGCATTTATGGATCTGGAGAAGGCATATGATAGAGTTGATAGAGATGCTCTGTGGAAGGTATTAAGAATATATGGTGTGGGAGGCAAGTTGTTAGAAGCAGTGAAAAGTTTTTATCGAGGATGTATGGCATGTGTACGTGTAGGAAGAGAGGAAAGTGATTGGTTCTCAGTGAATGTAGGTTTGCGGCAGGGGTGTGTGATGTCTCCATGGTTGTTTAATTTGTTTATGGATGGGGTTGTTAGGGAGGTGAACGCAAGAGTTTTGGAAAGAGGGGCAAGTATGAAGTCTGTTGGGGATGAGAGAGCTTGGGAAGTGAGTCAGTTGTTGTTCGCTGATGATACAGCGCTGGTGGGTGATTCATGTGAGAAACTGCAGAAGCTGGTGACTGAGTCTGGTAAAGTGTGTGAAAGAAGAAAGTCAAGAGTAAATGTGAATAAGAGCAAGGTTATTAGGTACAGTAGGGTTGAGGGTCAAGTCAATTGGGAGGTGAGTTTGAATGGAGAAAAACTGGAGGAAGTGAAGTGTTTTAGATATCTGGGAGTGGATCTGGCAGCGGATGGAACCATGGAAGCGGAAGTGAATCATAGGGTGGGGGAGAGGGCGAAAATTCTGGGAGCCTTGAAGAATGTGTGGAAGTCAAGAACATTATCTCGGAAAGCAGAAATGGGTATGTTTGAAGGAATAGTGGTTCCAACAATGTTGTATGGTTGCGAGGCGTGGGCTATGGATAGAGTTGTGCGCAGGAGGATGGATGTGCTGGAAATGAGATGTTTGAGGACAATGTGTGGTGTGAGGTGGTTTGATCGAGTAAGTAACGTAAGGGTAAGAGAGATGTGTGGAAATAAAAAGAGCGTGGTTGAGAGAGCAGAAGAGGGTGTTTTGAAATGGTTTGGGCACATGGAGAGAATGAGTGAGGAAAGATTGACCAAGAGGATATATGTGTCGGAGGTGGAGGGAACGAGGAGAAGAGGGAGACCAAATTGGAGGTGGAAAGATGGAGTGAAAAAGATTTTGTGTGATCGGGGCCTGAACATGCAGGAGGGTGAAAGGAGGGCAAGGAATAGAGTGAATTGGATCGATGTGGTATACCGGGGTTGACGTGCTGTCATTGGATGGAATCAAGGCATGTGAAGCGTCTGGGGTAAACCATGGAAAGCTGTGTAGGTATGTGTATTTGCGTGTGTGGACGTATGTATATACATGTGTATGGGGGTGGGTTGGGCCATTTCTTTCGTCTGTTTCCTTGCGCTACCTCACAAACGCGGGAGACAGCGACAAAGCAAAAAAAAAATAAATAAAAAAAAAGAAAATATATATATATATATATATATATATATATATATATATATATATATATATATATATATATATATACATATATACATATATATTTATTTATTTTATTTATTTTGCTTTGTCGCTATATCCCGCGTTTGCGAGGTAGCGCATGGAAACAGACGAAAGAAATGGCCCAACTCACCCCCATACACAATGTATACACACACACACGTTCACGCATGCAAATATACATACCTATACATCTCAATGTACACATATATATACATACACAGACACATACATATATACCCATGTACACAATTCACACTGTCTGCCCCCATTCACTCCCATCGCCACCTCGCCACACACGGAATTCCATCCCCCTCCCCCCTCATGTGCGCGAGGTAGCACTAGGAAAAGACAACAAAGGCTCCATTCGTTCACACTCAGTCTCTAGCTGCCACGCAATAATGCCCGAAACCACAGCTCCCTTTCCACATCCAGGCCCCACACAACATTCCATGATTTACCCCAGACGCTTCACATGCCCTGATTCAATCCACTGACAGAACGTCAACCCCGGTATACCACATCGATCCAATTCACTCTATTCCTTGCCCTCCTTTCACCCTCCTGCATGTTCAGGCCCCGATCACACAAAACCTTTTTCATTCCATCTTTCCACCTCCAATTTGGTCTCCCACTTCTCCTCGTTCCCTCCACCTCCGACACATATATCCTCTTGGTAAATCTTTCCTCACTCATTCTCTCCATGTGCCCAAACCATTTCAAAACACCCTCTTCTGCTCTCTCAACCACGCTCTTTTTTTTTCCACACATCTCTCTTAAGCTTACATTACTTACTCGATCAAACCACCTCACACCACGCATTGTCCTCAAACATCTCATTTCCAGCACATCCACCCTCCTGCGCAAAACTCTATCCATAGCCCACGCCTCGTAACCATACAACATTGTTGGAACCACTATTCCTTCACACATACCCATTTTTGCTTTCCGAGATAATGTTCTCGACTTCCACACATTCTTCAAGGCTCCCAGGATTTTCGCCCCCTCCCCCACCCTATGATTCACTTCCGCTTCCATGGTTCCATCCGCTGCCAGATCCACTCTCAGATATCTAAAACACTTTACTTTCTCCAGTTTTTCTTCATTCAAACTTACCTCCCAATTGACTTGACCCTCAACCCTACTGTACCTAATAACCTTACTCTTATTCACATTTACTCTTAACTTTCTTCTTTCACACACTTTACCAAACCCACCAGCTTCTGCAGTTTCTCACATGAATCAGCCACCAGCGCTGTATCATCAGCGAACAACAACTGACTCACTTCCCAAG
Organism: Panulirus ornatus; assembly: GCF_036320965.1. Taxonomy (NCBI): domain Eukaryota; kingdom Metazoa; phylum Arthropoda; class Malacostraca; order Decapoda; family Palinuridae; genus Panulirus; species Panulirus ornatus. Next base: position 3,289,350 of record NC_092241.1, on the reverse strand, counting down.
CTCTCTCATCCACAACAGACTTCATACTTGCCCCTCTTTCCAAAACTCTTGCATTCACCTCCCTAACAACCCCATCCATAAACAAATTAAACAACCATGGAGACATCACACACCCCTGCCGCAAACCTACATTCAGTGAGAACCAATCACTTTCCTCTCTTCCTACACGTACACATGCCTTACATCCTCGATAAAACTTTTCACTGCTTCTAACAACTTGCCTCCCACACCATATATTTTTAATACCTTCCACAGAGCATCTCTATCAACTCTATCATATGCCTTCTCCAGATCCATAAATGCTACATACAAATCCATTTGCTTTTCTAAGTATTTCTCACATACATTCTTCAAAGCAAACACCTGATCCACACATCCTCTACCACATACATATGTATATGTATATATATATGTATGTATAAATAAATATATATATATATATATATATATATATATATATATATATATATATATACGAATAAAGTGCATATGAACGCGCACCTTCATAGAACATACAAACCTCCAACAGCCAGGATCGATTCCGGAACCCCTGTGCAAGAGGCAGGCATGTAACCGCTAGGCTATGGGACTGTATAATAGGAAACAACTATTCGAAATACTAAGTACTCGAATACCCTTCGTCTCACAATGGTGAGCAACATATATATATATATATATATATATATATATATATATATATATATATATATATATATATATATATATATATTTATTTATTTATTTTATTATACTTTGTCGCTGTCTCCCGCGTTTGCGAGGTAGCGCAAGGAAACAGACGAAAGAAATGGCCCAACCCCCCCCCCATACACATGTATATACATACGTCCACACACGCAAATATACATACCTACACAGCTTTCCATGGTTTACCCCAGACGCTTCACATGCCTTGATTCAATCCACTGACAGCACATCAACCCCGGTATACCACATCAATCCAATTCACTCTATTCCTTGCCCTCCTTTCACCCTCCTGCATGTTCAGGCCCCGATCACACAAAATCTTTTTCACTCCATCTTTCCACCTCCAATTTGGTCTCCCTCTTCTCCTCGTTCCCTCCACCTCCGACACATATATCCTCTTGGTCAATCTTTCCTCACTCATTCTCTCCATGTGCCCAAACCACTTCAAAACACCCTCTTCTGCTCTCTCAACCACGCTCTTTTTATTTCCACGCATCTCTCTTACCCTTACGTTACTTACTCGATCAAACCACCTCACACCACACATTGTCCTCAAACATCTCATTTCCAGCACATCCATCCTCCTGCGCACAACTCTATCCATAGCCCACGCCTCGCAACCATACAACATTGTTGGAACCACTATTCCTTCAAACATACCCATTTTTGCTTTCCGAGATAATGTTCTCGACTTCCACACATTCTTCAAGGCCCCCAGAATTTTCGCCCCCTCCCCCACCCTATGATCCACTTCTGCTTCCATGGTTCCATCCGCTGCCAGATCCACTCCCAGATATCTAAAACACTTCACTTCCTCCAGTTTTTCTCCATTCAAACTCACCTCCCAATTGACTTGACCCTCAACCCTACTGTACCTAATAACCTTGCTCTTATTCACATTTACTCTTAACTTTCTTCTTCCACACACTTTACCAAACTCAGTCACCAGCTTCTGCAGTTTCTCACATGAATCAGCCACCAGCGCTGTATCATCAGCGAACAACAACTGACTCACTTCCCAAGCTCTCTCATCCCCAACAGACTTCATACTTGCCCCTCTTTCCAAAACTCTTGCATTTACCTCCCTAACAACCCCATCCATAAACAAATTAAACAACCATGGAGACATATATATATATATATATATATATATATATATATATATATATATATATATATATTATCCCTGGGGACAGGGGATTAAGAATACTTCCCACGTATTCCCTGCGTGTCGCAGAAGGTGACTAAAGGGGAGGGAGCGGGGGGCTGGAAATCCTCCCCTCTCGTTTTTTTTTAATTTTCCAAAAGCAGGAACAGAGGGGGGCCAGGTGAGGATATCCCACAAAGGCCCAGTCCTCTGTACTTAACGCTACCTCGCTAACGCGGGAAATGGCGAATAGTTTAAAAGAAAAAAAAAAAAAAATATATATATATATATATATATATATATATTTGTATATTATCCCTGGGCATAGGGGAGAAAGAATACTTCCCACTATTCCCTGCGTGTCGTAAAAGGCAACTAAAAGGGGAGGAAGCGGGGGGCTGAAAATCCTCCCCTCTTGTATTTTTTTTTTAATTTTCCAAAAGAAGGAACAGAGAAGGGGGCCAGGTGAGGATATTCCCTCAGAGGCACAATTCTCTGTTCTTAACGCTACCTTGCTAACACGGGAAATGGCGATTAGTTTGAAAGAAAAGAAATATATATATATATATATATATATATATATATACATATGTATATATATATATATATATATATATATATATATATATATATATATATATATATATATATATATATTATCCCTGGGGATAGGGGAGAAAGAATGCTTCCCACGTATTCCCTGCGTGTCGTAGAAGGCGACTAAAAGGGGAGGGAGCGGGTGGCTGGAAATCCTCCCCTCTCATTTTTTTCAATTTTCCAAAAGAAGGAACAGAGAAGGGGGCCAGGTGAGGATATTCCCTCAAAGGCTCAGTCCTCTGTTCTTAATGCTACCTCGCTATCGCGGGAAATGGCGAATAGTACGAAAGAAAGAAAGAATATATATATATATATATATATATATATATATATATATATATATATATATATATATATATATATATACATATATATATATATATATATATATATATATATATATATATATATATATATATATATATATATATATATATATATATCATCCCTGGGGATAGGGGAGAAAGAATACTTCACACGCATTCCTCACGTATCGTAGAAGGCGACTAAAGGGGACGGGAACGGGGGGGCCAGAAACCCTCCCCTCCTTGTATTTTAACTTTCTAAAAAGGGAAACAGAAGGAGTAGTCACGCAGGGAGTGCTCATCCTCCTCGAAGGCTCAGATTGGGGTGTCTAAATGCGTGTGGATGTAACCAAGAAGAGAAAAAAGGAGAGATAGGGAGTATGTTTGAGGAAAGGAACCTGGATGTTTTGGCTCTGAGTGAAACGAGGCTCAGGGTAAAGGGGAAGAGTGGTTTGGGAATGTCTTGGGAGTAAAGTCAGGGGTTAGTGAGAGGACAAGAGCAAGGGAAGGAGTAGCACTACTCCTGAAACAGGAGTTGTGGGAGTATGTGATAGAGTGTAAGAAAGTAAATTCTAGATTGATATGGGTAAAACTGAAAGTTGATGGAGAGAGATGGGTGATTATTGGTGCATATGCACCTGGGCATGAGAAGAAAGATCATGAGAGGCAAGTATTTTGGGAGCAGCTGAATGAGTGTGTTAGTGGTTTTGATGCACGAGACCGGGTTATAGTGATGGGTGATTTGAATGCAAAGGTGAGTAATGTGGCAGTTGAGGGAATAATTGGTGTACATGGGGTGCTCAGTGTTGTAAATGGAAATGGTGAAGAGCTTGTAGATTTATGTGCTCAAAAAGGACTGGTGATTGGGAATACCTGGTTTAAAAAGCGAGATATACATAAGTATACGTATGTAAGTCGGAGAGATGGCCAGAAAGCGTTACTGGATTACATGTTAATTGATAGGCGCGCGCAAGAGAGACTTTTGGATGTTAATGTCCTGAGAGGTGCAACTGGAGGGATGTCTGATCATTATCTTGTGGAGGCGAAGGTGAAGATTTGTAGGGGTTTTCAGAAAAGAAGAGAGAATGTTGGGGTGAAGAGAATGGTGAGAGCAAGTGAGCTTGGGAAGGAAACTTGTGTGAAGAAGTACCAGGAGAGACTGAGCACAGAATGGAAAAAGGTGAGAACAAAGGATGTAAGGGGAGTGGGGGAGGAATAGGATGTATTTAGGGAAGCAGTGATGGCTTGCGCAAAAGATGCTTGTGGCATAAGAAGCGTGGGAGGTGGGTTGATTAGAAAGGGTAGTGAGTGGTGGGATGAAGAAGTAAGATTATTAGTGAAAGAGAAGAGACAGGCATTTGGACGATTTTTGCAAGGAAAAAATGCAAATGAGTGGGAGATGTATAAAAGAAAGAGGCAGGAGGTCAAGAGAAAGGTGCAAGAGCTGAAAAAGAGGGCAAATGAGAGTTGGGGTGAGAGAGTATCATTAAGTCTTAGGGAAAATAAAAAGATGTTTTGGAAGGAGGTAAATAAAGCGCGTAAGACAAGGGAGCAAATGGGAACTTCAGTGAAAGGGGCTAATGGGGAGGTGATAACAAGTAGTGGTGATGTGAGAAGGAGATGGAGTGAGTATTTTCAAGGTTTGTTGAATGTGTTTGATGATAGAGTGGCAGATACAGGGTGTTTTGGTCGAGGTAGTGTGCAAAGTGAGAGTGTTAGGGAAAATGATTTGGTAAATAGAGAAGAGGAAGTAAAAGCTTTGCGGAAGATGAAAGCCGGCAAGGCAGCAGGTTTGGATGGTATTGCAGTGGAATTTATCAAAAAAGGAGGTGACTGTATTGTTGACTGGTTGGTAAGGTTATTTAATGTATGTATGATTCATGGTTAGGTGCCTGAGGATTGGCTGAATACCTGCATAGTGCCATTGTACAAAGGAAAAGGGGATAAGAGTGAGTGCTCAAATTACAGAGGTATAAGTTTGTTGAGTATTCCTGGTAAATTATATGGGAGGGTATTGATTGAGAGGGTGAAGGTATGTACAGAGCATCAGATTGGGGAAGAGCAGTGTGGTTTCAGAAGTGGTAGAGGATGTGTGGATCAGGTGTTTGCTTTGAAGAATGTATGTGAGAAATATTTAGAAAAGCAAATGGATTTGTATGTACCATTTATGGATCTGGAGAAGGCATATGATAGAGTTAATAGAGATGCTCTGTGGAAGGTATTAAGAATATATGGTATGGGAGTCAAGTTGTTAGAAGAAGTTTTTATCGAGGATGTAAGGCATGTGTACGTGTAGGAAGAGAGGAAAGTGATTGGTTCTCAGTGAATGTAGGTTTGCGGCAGGGGTGTGTGATGTCTCCATGGTTGTTTAATTTGTTTATGGATGGGGTTGTTAGGGAGGTGAATGCAAGATTTTTGGAAAGAGGGGCAAGTATGCAGTCTGTTGTGGATGAGAGAGCTTGGGAAAGGAGTCAGTTGTTGTTCGCTTATGTTACAGCGCTGGTTGCTGATTCATGTGAGAAACTGCAGAAGCTGGTGACTGAGTTTGGTAGAGTGTGTGAAAGAAGAAAGTTAAGAGTAAATGTGAATAAGAGCAAGATAATTAGGTGCAGTAGGGTTGAGGGTCAAGTCAATTCGGAGGTAAGTTTGAATGGAGAAAAACTGTGTTTTATATATCTGAGAGTGGATGTGGCAGCGGATGGAACCATGGAAGCGGAAGTGAATCATAGGGTGGGAGAGGGGGCGAAAATTCTGGGAGCCTTGAAGAATGTTTGGAGGTCGAGAACATTATCTCGGAAAGCAAAAATGGGTATGTTTGAAGGAATAGTGGTTCCAACAATGCTGTATGGTTGCGAGGCGTGGGCTATGGATAGAGTTGTGCGCAGGAGGGTGGATGTGCTGGAAATGAGATGTTTGAGGACAATATGTGGTGTGAGGTGGTTTGATCGAGTAAGTAATAATAGGGTAAGAGAGATGTGTGGAAAAAAATAAGAGTGTGGTTGAGAGAGCAGAAGAGGGTGTTTTGAAATGGTTTGGTCACATGGAGAGAATGAGTGAGGAAAGATTGACCAAGACGATAATTGTTTCACAGGTGGAGGGAACGAGAAGTGGCAGACCAAATTGGAGGTTGAAAGATGGAGTGAAAAAGATTTTGAGTGATCGGGGCCTGAACATGCAGGAGGGTGAAAGGCGGGCAAGGAATAGAGTGAATTGGAACGATGTGGTATACCGGGGTCGACGTGCTGTCAATGGATTGAACCTGGGAATGTGTAGCGTCTGGGGTAAACCATGGAAAGTTCTGTGGGGCCTCGTTGTGGGAAGGGAGCTGTGGTTTCGGGCATTATTACATGACAGCTAGAGACTGCGTGTGAACGAATGGGGCCTTTGTTGTCTTTTCCTAGCGCTACCTCGCACACATGAGGGGGGAAGGGGGTTGTTATTCCATGTGTGGCGAGGTGGCAATGGGAATAAATAAAGGCAGACAGTATGAATTATGTGCATGTGTCTATATGTATATGTCTGTGTGTGTATATATATGTGTACATTGAGATGTATAGGTATGTATATTTGCGTGTGTGGACGTGTATGTGTATACATGTGTATGTGGGTGGGTTGGGCCATTCTTTCGTCTGTTTCCTTGCGCTACCTCGCTAACGCGGGAGACAGCAACAAAGCAAAATGAATAAAATAAATAGATCTATATATATATATATATATATATATATATATATATATATATATATTACCCTGAATATATGGAAAGAAATACTATTCATGTATCTTCTGCAAGTCGTGAATGGCAATTTACAAGGGCGGCAGCCGAGGAGTAGAAATGCTTACTTCCTCATGTGGTCATATTCCTAAGCCAGGAACAGATGAAGGTATACCAAGAGACGTTTCATGGCTTACCCTGGTTTTCCTAATACCTCTTGATATCTCCTGCCATGTCTTATCTCCACCTGAAGTCCCGATATCCTCCAAGATTACATCATTTGATATTTGTTTACCAGTGCTGCCTAATATAACCTGAAATCCTTAGCACCTTCTGTCATTTCTGATAATGTTTGTACCTTCCTTATTTTTCTTACGATTCCCTAACATCTTTTGTCTCATGGAGTTGCACTGTGTCCCGGCATCATTTGGTGTCTGCTGATGAAATTAAGGATCAGGTTTCCCTATTGTTACAGACCTTCCTTGATGTCTAGGCAACAACTTCAGACATCCCTGGTGCCGACATGTCTCTTGGGTTCCCTAATGTCCTCCAGTGTCCCTTTGTTGTTCTCTGGTGCCCCAGGTTATATCCTAGTGTCATTTAGTGTTTACTGACTAACCACCGTGTCTTAGTCAATGTCATGAAGTCTCCTGTAGTGTTCTGACGCCCTCTGATGAGACATCTCGTTCGGCTGTCTCACTGTATTCTTTGATTTATCGTGACGACCGATGGTGTCTTTTAACATTCGTGTCTTCTTCCATACTCTAAATTTTTTCTCATGTTACCTAGTGTTTCGGCTGTCCACTAATGTAACGTCCCACAATGTCTCCTAATATCTCTCTTTCTCATGTTCTGTAGATCTTGGCTTTCCTTTGAGTCTCAGCATTCTCTAGTGCCTTGACATTGCTTAATTACTCCAGGCATTGTTTATTGGTATCTCAGATCTCTAGGACTATTCATTGCCTACCGACCTTCCCCAGTGTCTTCTGGCGTTGTACTATGCCATTCCATATTTCTTTTTCTTACTTTTTCTTTAGCATTCTTCATCATCTAGCAGCTCCGTGTCTCTCGGGGGTTCCTTAGCATTCCTCGACATCACTCACTTCTCCCTAATACAGTATATAATGTGTCTTTAGCATTTGATATTGTTTCCTGGGGTCCTTTGGCATCACCTGAGTGATGTCGCATCTCGCAAAGTCTTGTCATTCCTAACGTTCCACCGTGACTTCAGACGTCCTTCCTCAGTGCCGTTGGCATCACTCTAGTCCTTTGGTATTCTTTCATTTGGGAACTCTTCTTGTCCTTCAGTCTTCTACCATCCTCTAATATCTCCCGATAAACCTAGTTTCCTCAGCATTTAAAACAGTTTCACGGCGTCAGTTGGTGCCTTTTCCTTTACTAGAGAATTTTTTAGCGTCCTACAGGATCTTCAAGTGTTCTGTGGTATATATCCCTTGGCTCCTCTATACTCTCTCAAGTATCTCCCAGAGCACGCGAACACTTTGGTGTTTCTCAGCAATTACTAATGTTCCCTGCAACCTCTGAAGTCCTCTTGTCATCAAGCGCCCTTTGATGTCAGCTTGTAACTTCTCGCATAACCTGTGTTCCCTACCGCCTACCTCCGGTTCTTAATGCAGTCTACTATTCTTGTAATTCTTTTAGTTTTACTGTCCCGATGTATTTCGTGACAATGTAGCATTTCGCATTTTTTTCCTAGTGTTACCTGGCGCGTACATTTTTTTCAGCGTTTCCTAGCCTTTCAAATGTTCCTGACTCTATTAGTGTGTGTGTGTCTCATTTTTCTTTTAGTGACCCCTAATACTTGTGATGTCTAGTGTATCATCAGTATATTTCAAATTCCCGAGAAGTTTTACTACAATATCTTTTCTTTCTGGCATTCCTCGGTATTGTGACTTCCTTTGGTACCTGGAAGTTCCCTCATGTCCCCTAGCATCATCTTGATTTTTCTGGTGTACCGTGTACCATGGTTCCTGGTTGCGTCCCTTGGGTTTCCATAGTGTTTTCCAGCGTTTCCTGGCTTTCTGTTATGTCTTTTAACACTTCCTTGTGTCCTTCTGACATCACATATATGTAATATTTCTAATCTAGTTATCATATCCCCCTCTTAGGGTGATTCAGTTAGTATTTAAACTGTCCTTTGGGGTTCCCAACATCGCATAGTGTTTTACATTCTATTTTCTCACTCTTGCTGATGTCCTCTGGGGTCTTCCGGTTTCTCATTTTACATTTGTTGATGTTTTCCACCTTTCTCCCGGCGTTTACTAATGTCCCTCGAGATCTCCTGTCATCCGTGGTGGGTTTTAGCATCTCACAGAGTTTCCTGATGTAATAGTGTCCGTTAATGTATCCCAGAGGCGTTTGGCGTTGCCAGAATCTTTGTTTCTTTCACGTCATGTAGCTTCTTTTGTTGCTCCCTAGTGTCTCCTGGCCTCTACTTGTGCTCCCACTTGTCCTGTGGAACCTCTTGCCATTCGTTGGTGTTTTCCAGTGTCTGATAGCTACTTATGGTGTCGCCTAATTTCTACCGAGGCCATCTTGTACGTCGTCCCTCGTCACTTTCTCCAGTTTCATTCGTGTCTAAAATCTTTGTGAGCATCGTCCTTCATCACATGACGTCTGTAGAAGTGCTGAAGTCTCTCAACATCCTCTAGTGTGTTCCATCTTCCCTCAGCATTTTTTTAATGGTGTTATCCACCATCGTTAAAGGACCACAGGTGTTTCTCTAATGTATCCTGCTACTCTAGTGTGGTTTGGCATCGTATGGTAGCTTATGATTTATCCAAGTTTAGCGTTATATTGTGTCTCCTATCGCCATCTCTCTTTTTTTTTCAATCTTTTTTTCCCCTGGAATTATATGATAACCTCCACTGTGTCCTGGAAGATGTTAGCTTCTTATTAACCTCTGGTGTCTCATATTCTCTAGTCTCTCTCAGTCTCCTCAAGTGCCTTGCATGCTTTGGTGTCCTATAGAGTCTCTTTGTGTCTCCTGTTCTGTCTTTCCTTACATCTCTTATATCTTGATGAACATTCCTGATCTAGTTTCAGTGTTTCATTTCCTGACTTTCTACTGTCTCTTACTTCTCTAAACAACCTAAAAACCTTAATTCCTTCCAAACTCTTCTGAAAATACAGTATCTTCCGGTGATCTCAGATCTTTTCCTCTAATGTTCCATATCAGCTCCGGATATATCAAACAAATCCTTAAGTACCTCCTGGCGCTCCTCAAGTTTTACCGTGGCACTTCTTTGTCCTCCGCTGAGACTCTCACGATCTCCTTTTCTCTCCTGGCATCCTGTAGTGTCCTCTTCCATCTCCGGGTGTCTCCCAGCGCTCTTTTTTCTCCGGTCACTCCCTCCTTGGAATATCGTGGCATTTAGTCTTATTTTCTGGTGTTCTATTATTCATCTTGACACACTGGCGTTTCGTGACGGTCAATTTACGTTTCCCTACATCGATGGGTGTCGCTGGGTTTGTCATGTTACCTCAGCCTTGCCCGGGTATTACTTGTGGTTCTTGGGGTTCCCTGGTGTCTCATTATATTCTCATGAGCCCCTCTAATGTTTCCTGACACTCCTAGTAACTAGCATTCAAGATGATCACTTGAAGAGAAAATGACTTAATTTCTTTGATTTTTTTGTGAGATTCTCTTGCATTACATAGCTATTGAAAGCATTTCCTAGTTTCTCTGCGTCTTTTGGTATTCTCTCACGTCCTTCATTGTTTTGTAAGTGGTCTGAGATCCCTTGCACCTCCTTGGCAACCTTCCTGATCCTAAGCTTTTTCTGGCGTTTCCTTAAAATCACTCTTCACCTTCCAACATTTCTTGATGGCCACAGAACTTCTCAAAGTATCCTGGTGTTTAGTGCCTCTTGGTGTCACCTGAGTTCTCTGCATTTCCCTGTTGTTCCTTCGAGATGCCTTGTTTCTCTTTGCCCACATGTATCCACTAATCATTCCAGTAAATATCACTGATGCCTCTGTGATACCTACTGTCTCCATCTGACGGTAATTTCCTCTGTAGTTTCGTGGTTATCCAAAACAACCTCATGATCTTATCCTACATGTTCATCACCAGAGAGACTTTCCTCTCGTAATGTTTACGAGCTGTGTTTCCCTCCCACCCTTGCGTTCCTCCACCAGCCGATATGACTCACTGTATATGATACATGAGGCTTTTCTTAATACAACCTGGACTCTTTGTTCGCAACTCACCGCCAGATTACAATATTTTGTTTTGTATTTGTACCTTTCCTGGTGGTAATTCCCCTCACTTCGAACTACACTATATCATAATACAGCCTCCATTTTCCTTATATACTCATACATGTGATGCTTCATGCTTCTTATGCTTATGGTTACAGCAGAGACAAAAATATAGTTGAAGGCCACTTTGCAGGACCTGAGTACGGGCGCCACCTGTGACCGATGCGGCAAGATGTTCCAGAACAAGAGCAACCTCAAGATACACATGCTCACACACTCAGGCGTGAAGCCCTTCAGGTACGTGAGTCAGGGCTGGGTGTGGCAAGGCTGTGTCTGGGGACCAGGGTATGCTCTGGTGCCTCAGGGCTTGGGGGCCAGAGTTTGGCTAGTAGGTCAACGTCAGGTTAGAGGTTAGTGGATGAGGTGGTCAGGGGCTCTGGCAAAGGTTAGTTTAACCAGTAAGAACATGGACTGCAGTGATGGACCGGGGCTTGATTTAGATAACGAGGTAGTATGAAGGGGGAGTGAGGGAGTGGGTCGGGAGCTACAGGTACTGTAAATGGGTGGGTTATGAGCTGAGTTACGGGCTACTCGGGGCTGAGGATAGGTACAGTAGTGGTGGGACATGGGCTGGGAGTTTTGTAAAAGATAGTGAACGATATCTGAATATTTTCATTTATATTATTTGATGTAAAGTACTAATCCATAGTAATGATGGCTACCTTCATACGAAAGTACTTGTGATTTCTCATCTAAGTTTGTTTAATGAATAATATTGTTACATGAATAGTGAACTAAAGTATTTACTGTATCTGCAGGTGCGCCGAAACCAGCTGTAACGCTGCCTTCACCACCAAGCAGTGTTTACAGTTTCATTATAAGAAGGTGCATGGCTACAGCGGCGACAGCATGCCACCCATAGAACGCTGCATCCCTTACACTTTCGACTCATACTCTGGTGGGTTGGTGAATGACCCAGGCCGGGGGAAGGTGCCAAATAACCTGCCCAACCAGAACAGTTCAGACGGTCTAGGGCAGCAGCCAACCCCAGCAACCACCCCTGCTGAGCCATCGGTTCAAGATGACGACTCACACAGCACCGATCCTCCCCTGGCTTCGCTTAGCACAAGCGATACGCCTCCGGCGTCCAGAGCAGACCTTCTCCTTGCTGCAGCTGCTGCCAAACTACCGCCTGCAGCGACGTTACACGGATATGTAACCAAATACGCAACGACAGCAACGCGTCTGGTTAGTAAAGGATCGCGCAAATGGCTGGGCGACCCATCAGATATGCAAGACCGAGATTACGATACTAATGACGCTCGCGATGTTTATGACTTCGACGACCGCTTGGAAGAGGAACTGATGCAGAAGAGAAAGAAAGAGGAGGAGAGCACCGGGGAGGAGAAATTGTACCGACGGGAGTCTAACGCGTCGCTTCTGGTGGAGGCGGCACTCAACGTGGCAGAACAGACCATGAAGATGGACGGAAGAAGTTTAGGTAGCCAAGACCGCCTACTGGGGTACAGTGGCCGGTACTCCCCGTTGCCACCCTACCACTGTGGTCACCTCCATGGAGCAGATACTCCCTCATGATGCAGCTCTTGCGACACACATAAAATACACCAGCGCTGCTGACGACGAGCGAGCACACCTGGAGTACACTTTGGAGCGTGAGTACGACCCGCGGGACTTACCCGAAGTCATGGTGGTCCATGAGACAATAGGCAGTCGTGACCTGAACGACCAGTTAAGCCACGACTTGCAAGACAATCTGCATGCAGCTCTGGACCACCTCCCTCCCTCCTCAGTCGGTGATGACTTACACCACTCACACCACCAGGGCCAGCACTCAGACCACGCTCATAATCTCACTTTAGTCAAGTCAGACGACCTGCCACCACCGACCCCAGCCACGCCGGTTGACCCCGGCACGCCCATGGCCCCACCTACCCCGCTCAGTTCCAGTGGTGGGCTGGAGCCGACGCTGCAAGTGCTGGACCAGTTGCCGGTGTCTCAAGGGCTGCCAGTGTCATTACCGTCTTCGCTATCAGTGGGTGTAGATATGAGTTACAAACACTACCGCCATGCGGAGCTGACTCCCGTGAGTCAAGAGCACTGCTTACCCAGTCAGCTGGATGACTCCGAGGCTTCAATGGGGCTGGACCCCATGGGTGAAAGTGGGCAGCTGTCTCCTCGTCATGACCACCTGGCCGACCAGCTTCCACTACCAGAGCTGCAGCCTCATGACTTTCGAGGACTACCTGCACTGCGTTCTCCAGAGCCTCCACGGTCGCCTTACCTTTCACCCAGCCCGACGCCAGATGCTCTGCGTTCATATCTAGTAACCGCTGATGGCCTACGGTCACCTGTGCCCCTCGACCAGTGTGTTGATATGACACGGGCGAACCTTTTCTTAAGACCAGCCGACCTTGCCAGTCTCCAGCAACGATATCATGGGGAGGTGGGCCACCAGTCTGGTCGTGCACAGCTCTACGAACTAGAGCGAGTTCCCTCCCACACCATGGACCTCAGTATGACGGGCCGCACGGTGACCTACACAAGTGAGGCACTCAGACCAGGCTCTGTCTGCACTACTGTGTATGTGGCTGACTCCCACCCAGACGACCGTCACTCCCTTGACCTTACCCTCCCGCGACACGACCCTGATATTCACAGAGCCATGTCTCCCAGTCACGGCCACCCTGCCACCCGTGGGATGTCTCCGCATTCACAACTTTCTCCGCACAACCAGCTGTCGCCTGATAATCAGCTATCACCGCACAATCAGCTGTCACCTCACAACCAACTCTCTCCTCACAACCAGCTGTCTCCCCACACTCAGCTGCCACCATACTCCCAACTTTCCCCACATGGACAAATGTCACCTCTTGTGACTCTGGGTATGGTGGAGCGAGGAGGGGTAGGAAGCCCCCCACTCTCCCCTACAGCTAATCCCCCATTACCTCCCATCAGCCGTATTGTGGCTCCCGCACCTCATTCACCATTATTTACCTCGCGACAAATGTCTCCAATACCTAGACCCGAGTTGTCACCTTCCTTCACCACCCACACCCATGGGGAGGTATTCGTTACAGGGGGATCTCTACCCCTGCAACCCAGTACCCCAGGACCCCCTCTCACCCCAACTCCCCAGATTAGTAAGGATAGATCCTCCCCGTACTCCCAGTACCCATCTTCCCCATATGCCCGACATCATAACCATTCCTCCCCACCCCCATCATACCATTACCAGTACTACTGACCATGGCTCACACCCTCACCCTCACATTCACCTGAGAGCTCCCCGGACCCTCTGGTCACCCCACGACACCCCTGATAGCGCTGCACCTGCTCTCCCCCCACCCCCGCCCTGCCCTTCTGCCCACTGTTCCTAGTACTGTACCAACGATTATAGGCCTTCTGAACCTACCAGGTGTGGCCGTAACCAGTACCAGGATTGTTTAACGATCCTTCTCTATATGTGTTACAACGACTGGGGGTATACCTCACTGAAGGCCAGACGTTCTAATGGCGATTTTTACTCAATTATTTTTAGGTACTGTCGTTCACTGTGGGCATTTCCAGTTTAAATACCCAGTTTCACAATTTATAAGCTCAATTCAACCGATACTGATAACTCAATGGTTTTAACGACCGTGATATAAATTTAACTCCTGATAAAAGAGTTGTGCTTTTTATATCCTGTGGGTAAATACTGTCTTGTATTTGTGGTTCATCTTCCTTTCTTACTCTCAGTGACCCACATAGTCTTCCCTGTTCTGTCCTTTCCTCCTTCACTGTGTGAGGGCTGTCCTATGTGTGGTGGTGTTCCTTCAACGTGTGAGGGCTGCCCAGTGTGAGATGGTTGTCTTTTTACGGCTTCTGAATGAACCAGAATGATGTTGTGTCTGTAGGAGGACTCGTAATTTCCTCATGTATTGTGTCTAGGGTCACTCTTTTCCCTCATTTCTCACCGTACTTTCTTGTCTCAGTTGTGACCCTCAACTTTACTCGTGTATACATGGTTGCCTCTTCCAACTCAGGGAGTGCTGTTTTATGGAGTTCTTTCTAGTGATCTGAGAGGCATGATCCTTAAGGGCCTGGATGGCCACAGAGCAGTGGACAAACTGAATCGCTGACACACTCCTCCTATGCACTCAACCATAACATATGCAAATGCAATATATATGCAATGTGTAACGAAGCCTGGCAATTGCATAGGCCACGTTTGTGCCCCAAAAGCAAAGCCAGGCGTCGAGCTGAGTCACTCAAGAGGCGGGCGGGGTGATGACTTTTAATTCGCGTGTGGGATATGCCTCCCCGAATCCTCAGTGGCCCCTAGTGGCTGGCATGAGGACTCACCCACCCTCCTAAAATGGCACCCACTGCATCATTCTTAATTTCAATTTCGTGCCAAGACACGGCACGAGGAGGCCTAGCCTTCTGTGTGCGGTGATCATATTCCACAGGACCCTGGGACCGTTGCTTGAACCAAAGGTTGTAGTGAAGGGAATGAAATACATAGGCCTATATTTTGCTGTTACAATTTTTCTAATTTTCTTTTACTAGTTTTCTCAACTGTGAGTTGTGTATATTCTTAGAGATTTGAACTATGGTAAGTGAACTTTTGTGGGGGTTAGTATTCCCAGGGCAGCCTGTCGTTTTCTTTATCATTATGTACAAAGGGAGAGTGGAAAGCTCGATGTAAACCTTATGTGCCAATGTTTCTAGGTGACACTTGTTAGCTACTGTGTCTGAATCATTCATGTTGACGATATTTGAAGGTGTTGCAGTTGTTTTACGTGTGAAAATGGATTATAAGTGTATCCTTTGGATTTGTGTACTTACTGGATCGGAATTGAATTCAAAGCAATAACGTAAAATCGCTCTCAGTGCACAAGCAACAGGGTTGTGTGTCCGTCAGTGGTGGCAGCCCACTTGATGTACTGGTTAGAAAAATATATGATATATGAATACGATTGATTGTCTAGTACCTATATAAAGTGGAAACGAATGACGACAGTGATTTGGCTCTACTGGCAGCAGTGATAGCAGACCAACTGACTTCTGGGTACCTACCTGAACAGAATTAGTGAGAATAAACTATCAACATATCCAGAGAAAGTTTAGAAAAAAGCTTCTGTAGTGCCTGTCATAAAGTGACTGATTAACACGAGCAATCAGAATTGTGTTTGTGAAACACATATGTAACCACTGTACCTAAATTGGTTTAGAACTAGTGTACCTAATGATTTGATGTACCCATGAATATATGCCAAATGTTGCAAGGAATCCAATAATGATGAAGAGAAAATTTACATCAAAAACATCAAACTTCAAGCGGATCATTACAAGCATTAATGTACAGAAGTGCAGACGTGTGTGTTTAACAGCAAAATGTTGCTCGCCAAGACGGACAGAGGGACAGATTAACAGATGGACATGAATCCATGTGCTCCCACTGCTGTGCAGTGGGAATACAAGAAAAATCTATGGAAAACAAAGGGTTTGTAGGATTAGGAATGAATAATACAGACTGTACAGACATAGGCCTATAGTAATACAATTTGGATATAAGATATCCATTTGGTTAAAATTTTCATGCTCATTATAATAGCTCTGTCTTGTTGAGGATTGAATGTTTGCATTGACAGATGAAATATATATATACATATATATACATATATATATATATATATATATATATATATATATATATATATATATATATATATATATATATATACGTATTGAATTTTGCAGCTGTCGCTTAAGATTACCTGGTAACCAAATTGTTATTACAAGCACCGTTGATGCAAGGAGAGTCATATAAGGGTATTGTTAAGGCAGTGGCTATCATCATGGAATCATAAGAGAGGTCTATTTTCTTCTTAACTTATTCCCTTGGTAACAGCCTCTAGCATATGATTTCTATTCAGATGACACCTAAGAATATATCTCAACACATTTTATATAAATCTTGTAGCTCAAGAAATTTACTTATGTACACACACAAACACATAAATAAGTACATATTATTTTTACTTGTCCACCATTTCCCACAATAGCATGGCAGTGCCAGGAATAGATGAAAAAAGGCCGCATGTGCTCACATTTGTTCTCTTTTTGTCATGTGCAATGCACCAAAACCATATCCCCTTTCCACAACCAGGCCCCACAGACCTTCCTGTGGTGTCACCCAGCTGCTTCACATGCCCTGGTTATATATATATATATATATATATATATATATATATATATATATATATATATATATATATATATATATATCCTGGGCCATCTATCTGTATCATTGCTTCCACGATCATCCCTCCACGGAAGGATAATTCCGACAGAAAAGTCCCTGGCTACCATTCGTAAACATTTGTTCCAGCTACTTTGTACCTACCCAGCTCTTTCTCCCATTGTACTCTCTCATTTTCTTTTCCCAAATGTCGGTTCTCTTCCCCAACTTAGTTCCCTCTGTCCCAGTTCCCTATGTATTCTTTACCATCCAATAATTAACTTCTCCCCTTAACCAAACCATCCCATTGTATTTCTTTAATCCAATCTGTCTCTCTGTCATCCCATACCTTTAATGCAGTACTAAACCAATGCTTATGCCACCCCACTTGGTAATGCCATAAGCATCCATGACACTTATACAGACTGAATCCTAGAAATGACTGATTCATTCATTCACTGTCCGTCTCACTTTCGAACGTTAGGCTGGCAGAGCGAAGCTGCCCTTCAGTATTTTTCTTTTTCTGGTCACATTCTTCCCATTCACAATTTTCTCCAAACAAGGATCCAGTCTCCTTTCCCCCAAGAAAAATTATCCCCTTTAGCTTGCTTCCCTTTCCTTTTTACCATGCTAGTATATTAACAATCATAAATATCTATAATCCTTAAAACCTTCCAGCAGTTCACCATCCATGCAGTTCTTCTCACCATATCTATTATGTATGGTATCCCAAACTTTATTGTTTCTCTCTCTCCTTCCTCTTTAAACCGTTACCTTCCACTTACCAGCATTTACCTTCAACTCCCTTCTTTCACACATCTTAAAGAATTCATTTTTCAAACACCCGTCACTCACCGCTATTAGGACTGAATTGATCACTTGCAATGCAATCAGTCAACATAACTAAACTTTTTTCATTCAGCTTAAGTTTAGCTCCGTCTCTTGCTATTTTTGCCTTTTTTTTCTGTTTCTCTCTGCCTCATAAATGCATGTTCTGAAATGCTAAAATTGACATCACACAGCCGTCTCGCTCACTTCTCAACCTCTTTCAGAATTTACACTCAACCTACCATTCACCTTTACACAGGCTTCATATTTCTGTAGAATAATTCTGTTGCGTCCAGCAAGTTCATGAGTACGCAACAAATTATTTTCAGTACCACCAAAAATGCCATGGAATCTACACTATGTCTTTCTTCTTGCTATACACTTTTCTGCTACCAACTTCACAGACAAAGTTGATTTACATATCTTCTACCTTTCGTAGAACCTCCTTGCTCCTCACTTACCCAACACACTGTTGTCTTCCCCACACTCCCAGTAAAAGGTATCTTGAACACCTTCCCTGTTGTGTTTAATAAACTGGTTTCTCTCTGGTCTTTCCACGCAACCTCATCATGCTTACCTTTCTACGAGGGTGCTATCAGTGCTCCTGTAAAGTCATCTGGGGTCGTATGCAGAAAACTTCTTAGAATGCTTAAGTATGCTTAACTCCAAAGAATTTTAATTAACTTTAAGAATTTTGCTAAGCATGTTTCTGAAAGCTGCCCTACGCTTAAGTATTTGCTTAGCAGACGACAAATTTTGACCCAAACTGCATTTCATACGTCTTGAATATTATGCTTGAGTTTTGCTAAGCATCGTGCTTAGTCCTTTTCTGTGTGGCCCTTAAGTCACTTGCTCAGCTAAGCATAAAGATAAGCAGATATCTAAGAATTTTTCTGCATACGGTCCCCTGGCACCTTCTCACTTTCCCAAGAACAAAGACATATCTTTTGCATCCGGTCTATTGCCACAGCACCAAAGAATTTCAATGTTTCTGTTGCTATGTTATCCCCTTCAGGGACTTTAACAGTCATTAACTTGAATATAGCTACTTTTACCTTATCCTTAGATAATGTTTATTTACTGAAAGTTTCTCTTCCTCCTCTCTCCATCCCCATGCCTCACTCACTTATCCTCTGGTGCCATCACCCTTTCAAGGTACACTTCCATCAATTAAAACATCCGATTCAGTCAGAAAGTCCTCTCCTACATATCATGATTTTCTTACATCTACCAATTTTTTCCCTTTCATTTTGCAGTTCTTTCCATAAAGTATTTCATAATTACTACATATTTTTCCCTTATCTTTGTTTGGCTTTCCTTTCCCTCCCATGCTGTCCTTTCCTTAGTTTCATTCCATTTGTTTCTTTCCCTAAAAAAATTTGTAAGAAAGATTATATATGTTTCCCCTGTTCATTCTTACTGCCTAATTTACCTCTTCTTTCCCCCCCACCTTTCCTTTTCACTTTCTAACTACACACATTCTCCGCTGTTATAAACGAACTTTCCTTGAAGGAGCACCACATACCATCCACATCATCCTCACGTCTTCAGCTTCAGCCAGTTCTTCCAGCACCCATGTTTCATGTTCATTGAGCCTCTCCACTCTTACCTTTATATCATTTTGTATTATTTCCCTTAGTCTGTATACCCACCATGTCTTAATCCTTAACAATGATATTACCATATGATCTGAGTTGACTTTGAGAAACTTCTTACTATTATACCTCTGATGGTCTACTTTTCTATCTAAAATCTACACATACTCAAATACACACACACACACACACACACACACACACACACACACACACACATATATATATATATATATATATATATATATATATATATATATATATATATATATATATATATACATATATGCTCTCTCAACCACACTCTTTTTATTATCACACATCTCTGTTATCCTTTCATTACTTACTCGATCAAACCACCTCACACCACATATTGTCCTCAAACATCTCATTTCCAGCACATCCACCCTCCTCCGCACAACTCTATCTATAGCCCACGCCTCGCAACCAGATAACATTGTTGGAACCAGTATTCCTTCAAACACCCATTTTTGCTTTCCAAGATAACGTTCTCGACTTCCACACAGTTTTCAACGCTCCCAGAACTTTCACCCCCTCTCCCACCTTATGATTCACTTCCACTTCCATGGTTCCATCCGCTGCCAAATCCACTCCCAGATATCTAAAACACTTCACGTCCTCCAGTTTTTCTCCATTCAAACTTACCTCCCAATTGACTTGTCCCCCAACCCTACTGTACCTAATAACCTTGCTCTTATTCACATTTACTCTCAGCTTTCTTCTTCCACACACTTTACCAAACTCAGTCACCAGCTTCTGTAGTTTCTCACCCGAATCAGCCACCAGAGCTGTATCATCAGCGAACAACAACTGACTCACTTCCCAAGCTCTCTCATCCACAACAGACTGCATACTTGCCCCTCTTTCCAAAACTCTTGCATTCACCTACCTAACAACCCCATCCATAAACAAATTAAACAACCATAGAGACATCATGCACCCCTGCCGCAAACCAACATTCACTGAGAACCAATCACTTTCCTCTTCCTAAACGTACACATGCCTTACATCCTCGATAAAAACTTTTCATTGCTTCTAACAACTTAACTCCCACGCCATATATTCTTAATACCTTCCACAGAGCATCTCTATCAACTCTATCATATGCCTTCTCCAGATCCATAAATGCTACATACAAATCCATTTGCTTTTCTAAGTATTTCTCACATACATTCTTCAAAGCAAACAACTGATCCACACATCCTTTACCACATCTGAAACCACACTGCTCTTCCCCAATCTGATGCTCTGTACATGCTTTCACCCTCTCAATCAATACCCTGCCATATAATTTCCCAGGAATACTCAACAAACTTATACCTCTGTAATTTGAGCATTCACTCTTACCCCCTTTGCCTTTGTACAATGGCACTATGCGAGCATTCCGCCAGTCCTCAGGCACCTCACCATGAGTCATACATACATTAAATAACCTTACCAACCAGTCAACAATACAGTCGCCCCCTTTTTTAATAAAATACACTGCAATACCATTCAAACCCGCTGCCTTGCCGGCTTTCATCTTCTGAAAAGCTTTTACTACCTCTTCTCTGTTTACCAAATCATTCTCCCTAACCCTCTCACTTTGCACACCACCTCGACCAAAACACCCTATATCTGCCACTCTATCATCAAACACATTCAACAAACCTTCAAAATACTCACTCCATCTCTCACATCACCACTACTTGTTATCACCTCCCCATTTGCCCCCTTCACTGATGTTCCCATTTGTTCTCTTATCTTACGCACTTTATTTACCTCCTTCCAAAACATCTTTTTATTCTTCCTAAAATTTAAAGATATTCTCTCACCCCAACTCTCATTTGCCCTCTTTTTCGCCTCTTGCAACTTTCTCTTGACCTCCTGCCTCTTTCTTTTATATATATATATATATATATATATATATATATATATATATATATATATATATATGTATGTATATATATATATATATATATATATATATATATATATATATATATATATATATATATATTTATTTATGTATTTATTTATTACACTTAGTCGCTGTCTCCCCCGTCAGCAAGGTAGCGCAAAGAAACAGATGAAAGAATGGCCCAACCCATAAACATACACTTGTATTCCTATGAGTCCACGGGAAAAATGAAACACAATAAGTTCCCAAGTGCACTTTCGTGCACTAAGCACATCATCAGGGGAGACACAATAAGTCTGTCGATATATATCGAAGAGACGAAGCTACGACGCCATTTGGTAAACATGCCAAATGGCGTCCTAGCTTCGTCTCTTCGATGTATATCAACTGACTTATATTTCTCTCTTGTGTCTCCCCTGATGATGCGATTATTACACGAAAGTGCACTTGGGAAGTTATCGTGTTTCATTATTATTATCATTTCCCTTTGTCTCTGTCTCCCGCGTTAGCGAGGTAGCGCAAGGAAACAGACGAAAGATTGGCCCAACCCACCCACATACACATGTATATACATACTCGTACACACACGCAAATATACATACATACACATCTCAACGTATACATATATATATACCCACACAGACATATACATATATACACATGTACATAGTTCATACTGTCTGCCTTTATTCATTTCCAACGTCACCTCGCCACATATGAAGTATCAACCCCCTCCCCCTCATGTGTGCGAGGTAGCGCTAGGAAAAGACAACAAAGGTCACATTCGATCACACTCAGTCTCTAGCTGTCATGTAATAATGCACCGAAACCATAGCTCCCTTTCCACATCCAGGCCACACAGAACTTTCCATGGTTTACTCCAGACGCTTCACATGCCCTGGTTCAATCCATTGACAGCACGTCGACCGCGGTATACCACATCGTTCCAATTCACTCTATTCCTTGACGCCTTTCACCCTCCTGCATGTTCAGGCCCCGATCACTCAAAATCTTTTTCACTCCATCTTTCCACCTCCATTTGGTCTCCCACATCCTCGTTCCTTCCACTTCTGACACATATATCCTCTTGATCAATCATTCCTCACTCATTCTCTCCATGTGACCAAACCATTTCAAAACGCCCTCTTCTGCTCTCTCAACCACAGTCTTTTTATTACCACACATCTCTCTTACCCTATTATTACTTACTCAATCAAACCACCTCACACCACATATTGTCCTCAAACATCTCATTTCCAACACATCCACCTTCCTGCGCACAACTCTGTCCATAGCCCACGCCTCGCAACCATATAACATTGTTGGAAGCACTATTCTTTGAAACATAGCCATTTTTGCTTTCCGAGATAATGTTCTCGACTTCCACACATTCTTCAACGTTCCCAGAATTTTCTCCCTCTCCTCCACCCTATGATCCACTTCCGCTTCCATGGTTCTATCCGCTGCTAAATCCACTCCCATATATATATATATATTTATATATATATATATATATATATATATATATATATATATATATATATAGATGTATATATATATATATATATATATATATATATATATATATATATATATATATATGTATATACATATATTAATTCTTATTCTTTTTTTATAATTGACTGCGGTTTCCCATTTCAGCAAGGTAGCGCCTGGAAACGGACAAAGAACGGCCCATCCACTCATATATTCATATATATGCATAAATGCCCATACACGTACCTATACATGCATATACATATACACATCACCATATACACATATGCATACATATACAAACATAAATATATATATATATATATATATATATATATATATATATATATATATATATATATATATTGGAAAGGATCACAATTTTGCGCGTGATCAAGATATTCCTATGAGTCCACGGGGAAAATGAAACACGAAAAGTTCCCAAGTGCACTTTCGTGTAACAATCACATCATCAGGGGAGACAGAAGAGAGAAATATAACAGTCAGTTGATATACATCGAAGAGACTAAGCTAGGACGCCATTTGTTTACCAAATGGCGTCCTAGCTTCGTCTCTTCGATGTATATCAACTGGCTGTTATATTTCTCTCTTGTGTCTCCCCTGATGATGTGATTATTACATGAAAGGGCACTTGGGAACTTTTCGTGTTTCATTTTCCCCGTGGACCCATAGGAATATATATATATATATATATATATATATATATATATATATATATATATATATATATATATATATATATATATATATATATATGCACACAACCGCAGGAGTATGGAAAGAGATTTGTAAGATTTTTCTTGTATTAATACTTCTGCAAAGTACTGAAACAAAATCATTACAATTGAGATACGTACTGGGGATGCACACAGTTCACAACAGGCAGCTGATATACCATCACATTAGAGAACTCCATCCACCTTACTGAACATTATGCAGCAAGTTGGTGAGGAAGGAGGAAAAAAGGGAGGGGGGGATGAAGAAATTGACTACCTAGAAACAGTGATGAGTTCTCATGTTCATACACAGTTTATATTACGACTAACCCACAACCCATGGGAAACAATTCATACACTCGTTCGGAGCAGTTAATACCTGGTAACCCAGGTTAGTGGTGCGGTTTTAGACTTTCCCTTATGGTTCTGTAAAAATAGCTGCTGCCATTTCTGAAATGCTTGGTTATATATATATATATATATATATATATATATATATATATATATATATATATATATATATATATATATATATATAAAGAAATATTTTCTGTTATTTAAATTCCAGTGTTCTGGAGGGTTTATGAATGGAAAATGAAATATACATATATACATGTGCAGGGTAAGAGTGCTGCAAGTGCTGCTGCCCCTGACGAGCCCTTCCCTGTCATCCCTTACCAGCCCTATCCCCCCGTGGACGTTGTCATGAGTGTCCCTGCATTAATGTTCCCCGTATTCCTCTACTGTCTCCTAGGCAAATGGTGTCAACTATCTTATATTATGCAGATATAATTTAAACATTCATATTTAATGGAAAACATATCACACATACATCAGAGCCTAACTAATATTCATCACAGTGGAGTTTATGATTATGAAAGCCTTTAAGCCAACTTTCAGTGAATGAAGACTAGGCTAATTTCTGATCACTAAAAATCATATATTCAGGGGGTTGCAATATCCGGAGGACAAACCTAACCCAATTATTTTTGACATTGGATGATGTGGGAATTGATATGTAATATATTCAGAGTTGACACCACTTGACTAAGGTTGTAGTATCCCGTCAGTCCTCCCCAGCCTTGGAAGTCACCTTCAGAAACCATTCTAGAAAAACAGTCATCTTGGAATCTTAACATAACAACACATACACACAAATGGAACCTGAGGAGATTTTTTAGGTTAAAATCTAAATAGACCAACCAAAAAATTATCCTTTGGAGAACGATGGTAATGAAGCAATAATGTACAACACTACAATTAATATTTTGCTTATACACTTATCAGTTGGGATTCCACATGGCCAAAAAATCTGGTAATAGGAGGCTTTTATGAGGTCTGTCATGCATCCTATAGTTTTTATTTGCACGATGGCATTGTCAAACAAATAGTTAGTAAGTTCTGAAGTGGCTTCCAGCTCACCTTTCTCGAGTTTCGTTCAACAAAGAATGGTTGTCAGTTTCCGTGTTAGGAGGTTTAGAAGATCCTGTAGTTGAGCTCACCCCATGGCTCTAAGTGGGTCAGATGGGGTCATCCGAGTGTGTAGGAGAGGTCAATTTCAACATTTAGGTATATTATGACACACTTGGTAGATTTGGGCCTTGTATCATACTAAATTGAGGGTTTTCAGTATTTTCTTTCCTGTATTTTTTTTTCCTTATACACACAAAATATGTTGTTGTAATTTCAAGGATCAAATCTGCCGTTTGTGTCACTATTAGGAATCTTTGTAGTTTCCTTTTGTCGTGTTATAGCGTGTTTTTGTACCTGGCTGGGTGGTGAAGCGCGACACTAAAACTATACCAAAATACATGAGTTTGAGATGGTATGATAGAATGGTGTCTAGTTTTTAAATAATCTGAAAGGTTCAAAGCAGGTGTGGTGGGGAAAACAAATACATAGGTGAGAAAGTAATTTTTCTTACTGAAAATTCACAACCCCGAAACTATAGGGAAGCAAAATACACAGTAAACTTGTGAAAAGACTGCCAAATAATAATAATAAAAAAAAAAAAAGTTTTGCTACATTTGTGATTTGGTTAGCAATTTTGAGTCTTGTGCATTGTTGTGTGAAGAATCATTTTCTCTGTTAAACAAGGACAGTGATCCTTCTTGTCATGACTGTCAGCCTTGATATTACTATTGTAAACTATATTGTATTGGACATGGTATTATTTAAGATGCAAATTCATTTCACATTTTGATTAAATTCTCCAAAATCTAACGTGAATGCTTCGCAGATGGAATGATGAGGATGACCTGACAATATTGAGGCGTGATTCTTGCACAAGATCAAAACTGGCAGACCGTAACAAACTGAATGACATTATTCCTTGGCCCAGACCCCTCAAGCCAAGTTGCTCACGTGACCCGCCAACCCAGCTGAGTGGCCGGTGTCAACTGCCCTCCCAAGTCGGGGAGACAAACGACCAGGAAAGCTGTTCTCAGCGGTGTTTGGTACTGAGCTTTAGACCTCGATTCTTCCATGTTTTAGATTATGGAAATGTTGAAGTTTTTTGGATTTATGAATCTTTGTACCCTATGAATTTTGAATGTTGTCATTACATTCCTTGGAAATGAATATTATTTTCTTGTCTAAAAAGTGTTCAGCATGACTAATGGATGTACTAATGAGATGTACTTCATGTTATCCCGATGACACCCCATGCTTGACTCTTGTAACAAAGCTCAAATATTTGAATTTTAATGTTAAATGATCTTTATACATTTTCCCTGCTATTAAGTGAACATTTTATTGTTTGTTTCTGTGATATAAGTTACATTAAACATTATTATTATAAAACTGATCAGTAGTTTCATTCATAAAAGCCTCTGTGTTTACCTCCTGAGGCTAAAGGAACAGCAACAGTGAACCAGTTCCAGAGTGGGCTGTTTCTCTTTTCTTCTCTTCATTTCATTAGGTAATTAGGTAGCAGTTTTATACTAGGAGTAAGCTTAAATACCCAAACCTAGACTAGTAACGAGGGTGTAAAACATGTCTTTATGAGAAACATGACTTCATCAGCTGAGGGAAATATCTGGGCTACAGGAAATCATGTCAGCCATGATAAAGCACTGGTCAAGTTCCTGAATGATGCAAATGACAATCTGTAGTCATGGCTTCTCTTGTTACAAATCATACAGACTAGAATCATTCAAAGATCTTTTGACACGCATCAGAGTAGAATGAAGAAACCGAATCATGTTTACGTGCTAATATTTGCAAATTTTTGTGGAAAGCTCAAACAGTGGAACCTGAAAATTCTGGCTTCGAGTTTTGGCTGTTAAGTAAACTAAATGGTTGCCTCTTACATTGGAGAAATTGTTGCCTTTATTGTTGCCCACTTCTTTTGCATAAACTTACTCCTTGTGTTGCCATAAATATGGTCTGCATTCTACTAAAAATCTAAGCTCATCACAAGGTAACTGTGCTTTCAGCATTATACTCTTCACTTTTTGAGTCAAATTTTACTGTGTGTGTATCCACAATGGCCATGATCCTATATCATTTTGCTTGCTAATACTTTACTGGTCCCATAAAAATGTTAGTGTTTCTAGCCATATCTCTTAAACTTATGCAACTTTCATACAACAGGAACGTGTAAGGTAAGCTATGAATATGTCAAGAAATAATAGAAAATAGTTGAAAATAACATAAGGGAAAGGGTGTGTGATAAATCATCAAGAGGATCTAAAGTTGGGATGTTAAAGACAAGGCTACTGAAAGGAAATATTGTTAATCACTAAATATTTTCCCAAAGTATTGTATGCTTTGTTGAATAAGGGGAACTACTCTACTTGCAGCAGTGAAGCACCTAAAACCCAATTTCCAGCTATTCCGCAGGACAGAATATTAAGATCTTCTCAACTGTCCATGTAAAAACATGTAAGTATCATCTCCCATACTTGCCCTAGGTTAGTCCTCCCAATTTGTCTTGTATTACAACTTACACCAAACGAAATTTCACTCATGCCATTCCAGTAATCTGTGCACTCAATTCATATGGGCTTAGGCTTAAACTCAAGCTTGTTGATGTATCATTTTCAAAATCAGCTTTTCCTGGAGACTACATTAGAAAAGGTTTGCATGTCACTTGGAACTGATACTAGGGATTTTCTTATAAATCTAAATCAGTTATGGTATACATCACACACTGATTTAATAATTTTAGTGCAGTGAAAAGTTTGGCAAATACCTTGGCAGTGTCTAGTACACTGGTCAGAAATGAAAAAGGAAAATGACTCCATACAAAGGACAGTCCATTAACTTTCCAGATGATACTTAGAACCCATTCATCCTGAACAAAACAACTAAAGAATCCAAATACGAAGCTGTGAGCCTTGTAGGTAAGGTTGATACACCATCTGGAACCCAGATGAAAATTTCCAAGAAATGTTGGATTCAAGCAGTTTGTTTGCATCCCTGAAATGGCAAAACAAATTAAAACTGGAAGGAAACCAAAGGGCAAATATAGACTTGTTCTTCCAGTTAAGAAGTTTGGTCACTACAAAATAATATAACAGGAAAACAAAGAAAAATACATAACGAAAGAGATTCCAATCTAAAAGTAGCAGCCACAGGTCTGGACTGAAGAAAAGACAATTGAAAATCTGGCACTAATTCCAAGTAAAAGGATCTACCTGAAAGGTGTACTATCAATCCTGAAAACAAATGGAAAATATGACAATTCATCCTTCAAGGTATGATAAAACACTTCCCTTCAGAAGGATGACTTGCTGAATGTTACACTAGGCTGGATCGTCATCATTCAACATGGCTTAATTCGATGATAATGTTTTTTCCCTTTAAATTCATCTATGAGTCTAAAGATGACCCACAAGTCTAATCCTTAACCCATGGGCCTCCTATAAAAAGTAAGCGTTTCCTAAAAGGTGGGTTGTTTGTTGGCCGATTCAATTTCCTGCTCTTCCTCTGTTACCTGTTTTTCACTGCTTTATAAGCTGCTCTCTTCAAAGCAGGATGTAGTTTGGTGTGCCAAAGGATGCAACACCATTGCAGTCTTTCTGTAGACAGTTACTCTAAGAAGGCAATGTCCACATTCTCATTCTATATGTATGCTTTTAAAGTGTCTTCAAGTAGTTTTTGATGCTCACCATGAGTTCCCTGGCTCTGGCCATGTGTGAGTTAAGAGTGCAGGACTCGTTTAGGAAGTCGACTGTCAGTTATCTGTACACCATTAGAATTGGTGCTTCATGATCTTTACCTCAAAACTTTGTGACCCTGATATTGATTGGAAGGCTGGCACTGGTATGGCCAGCTTCCCATTTGATTTGTGCTGTTTCCCCGTGGCAGCTCTCATGCTTTAGAGGAGAGTGGAGATTATCACTGTTGTACAACATGATATTAGTCTCATTCTGGAGGAATCAGTAGTTAAATACACATTGAAGAAGTTCTCAAAACAGGCTCTGATTTGGTTTGTTGATTTATACTGATATCACTGCGAGGTTTTTGTGCAACCCATGCTCATCCAGTGAGTGGTAGTACAAAAAGATTACAGAGGTCACAAAAGGTCTTGTCAGACCCTAGTAACAGATACTTATTATAGATTTTTTTTTAATTTGGTTCACTATAAAAGTAAACAATCTTTCATGTGGTAAGTTTTACCTACAAGATGAAAAAGTGGATACCCATTCCAGAGGCGTCAGTTCTTTAATACACAGTGCAGCACTTTTTCAAAACATGCTCTAACACATTGTATCCTGTGTTAGATCTCCACGTTAACAATGACTTTTTATTTCAGGTAGTAGGCAAGGTGTTCAACACTTACCAGCTTTTCTTCAACAACGTAGATCTGTGGAGGGTTAGATTCTTTGGTTGGCGCTCTCCAACAATATTGATCTGTGGAGGGTCAGGTTCTTAGGCTGGTGCAAGTTGCTGCATCAGTTTGGTCTTGATATCTTGTTAAGAGTCCAAGACTTTGGCAGACACTAAAGAAGAGATTTTAGTGTATTGCAGATCATCTGTTGTGTAGGCAACCCACCTTTTAGGAACTGCATACTTTCTCTAGAAGGCCCATGGGTCAAGATTAGAATTGTAGGTCGTCTTTAGACTCGGATATGAACTTAAAGAAAATTATAGTTCTTTTGAGAACTCTACTTTTTCCATGGAGGCAGCTAAGGTTAGAGAGTTGTCCATGTACATAAGTTTATTACTTATTCTGGTGATGGTGATGGTCAAGGAGATGTTAAAAAAGATTGGGCAGAAATGTAACACTGTTTGACCTCAAGTTGGATAACAAAAAGGTCATTCTTCGATCTCCTGCAAAGTACAGTAGCAGTTAACTGGTTATCACACAGCTTCAGACAACAGATGAATATTGATGGGCAGCCAAATCTGGAGAACAACACAGCCTGCTTAGTCATTAAATTGTCAGCAGTGTGACCCTCATTAAAACATTTCTTACATCTAGCAGAAAGAGTACGGGATTTCTCAGGGTGGCCATACTGCTGACACATGAAGCAATGCAACAAGTTAATTATGTAAGGTCAAACCTGACTTCTCATATAACCTGCTGCAAAAGCAATCAGTAATTTTGATTTACTAAATGTCAAACTGATCAAGGGGTTCTTTTGTCATTCACTATTGGCATATTTTTCGATGAATCAGACAGAAATGACATCTTCATATGATAATTCCATTAGGATGTTATCCTCTGCTATGTACATAACATCAAGACAAGTCCCCAGCATAAAATCACAGACACCAGGATGGAGGCAACAGTATGAGAATGGAATTTCCTCAGCTTCAGAGGGTTTGCTCCCTAATTTGATGATTTCACGATGATCAAAAGGTCGCAACACTTGTCAGTTTCCTTATGATCCCAATAACTCCTGCCTAGCTATCAATAATCTTCCTAAGCATTGAAGGGACTGAGGTAGACTCAAGTCCCTGATATGCTTGCATGCCATGCAATAAAACAAATAGAGCATTCCTAGACTTGATATCTGAGGTTCATCGACTATCAATAACCCTTGCAAGGATGGTGGATTGCATGCAAGTATCCATGCTAATGGGGCTTAGCCCCAGAATGTGGGTGGCATATCATCCCCAGCAATGGGGCTACAAACATAGGCTTCCTTATAAAAGAAAAAAATTAGGTCATAGTAAACTATTCAAGTCAAGAAACTATCTCAAAGTACGGCCAGGTTGACTTCTACTGCGCCTCTCAGTGACAAGTGCTGCATTGTTAGTATAAAACCAATACGTTCCATAATCTGTATATACAATGAAGAAAGCAAAAAATGGAAGGGTGCTGCTGAAAACATCGCGAGATAAAATCACAACTAGCATGGACAGCTTTGGCATACAAACGAGGTGTGTTGGTCATAAATTGATGAAGTGTGAGGTTGGTCTGTTCTTGAGGAAGTATCCTAGTTTGGTAACACCTGGTAGTAGTCACTTACTGGCTGAGGTGAGTATGAATAATCTGAGCCAAGCGATGGCCTTGGCAAACTGGTTTAGTCCAGGAAGGGTGAGTCAAAACAGAGGTTTCCTCAACATCACCTGAAGTTCTAAAGTAAATCAGACTCAGCTACATCCTCCAGGAATGTCCCATTTTGCTTACAGACTGACTGCAGAAGAGAGTATACCTATCTGTATTGCCTGATTCACCGTAGAGCTCCTGTGGGAAATTTCATTCCTTTGATATTGCAGTTTTTGTCTAACTTATCATCAATAATCTTATTATATGTTTACTCTGGCAACATTCTGCACTGCTGCAACTGCCATTTTTGAGGCAAATATCACTTTAGTACACAGAGGAAAAAAAATGAAAGAACATTTTATAAGATTTTGTCTAATTTACGAGACCCTCTCAGAGGAAATTGACAGTAATAGACAATACAGGCAAAAGATCCTAAATCTGAAATGTCTAGATTTAGCCACATTGAAATTGAAATTAACTTGGCTTTTGAGTTGTTCTGTGTGGCATGTACAAATAGGCCACAGATAAGCATTTATGCTCATTTCATACACTACATCAAATGTATTATGCATATGAAAACCCCAAATGAATGCAAATGAAAATCAGAAAGAGGACACCTAAAAGGAATTTCTCTAAGCTTTCAGAATGTTCACCATTTGGGTTGTATGGCCTTAGTGCATGCAGATAAGCCAGTGCTATGCAATAAGGCCACTAACATACAATTCTTCACATGAATTATGGATATGAGTATCCGAAGAGGGTAAACTTTCATCATATGATCATATGTTTTTTTTTAAAGTTAGCTGAGATGGCACTGGCAACTGAGGCCCTAATCAAAGCCATGTCATTAATGCATCTGGGATAACCCATGGAAAAGTCTGTGGGACCTGGATGTGGATAGGGAGCTGTGGTTTCAGTGCATTACACACAACAGCTAGAGACTGAGTGTGAAAGAATATGGCCTATTTTGTCTGAAGCAGAGGGGTGGCGATGGTGTTTCCCATGGGGCAGGGTAGCGCCAGGAATGGATGAAGGCAAGCATGGATTAATATGTACAAGTGTATGTATGTATATGTCTGTGTATGTGCTTGTATATGTTGATATGTATATATATGCATATGTGTGTGTATGGGTGTTTATGTATATATATATATGTGTATATGAGTAGATGGGCCATTCTTCATCTGTTTTCTGGCGCCACCTCGCTGATGCAGGAAACAGCGATTAAGTATAATAATGAATAAATAATAATAATAATGAATAAATAATAACAATGATAACAACAACAATAATGATAATGATAATAATAATAATAATAATAATAATAATAATAATAATAATAATAATAATAATGATAATAATAATAATAATAATAATAATAATGATAACAATAATAATAATGATAATAATAATAATAATAATAATAATAATAGTAATAATAATAATAATAATGATATATTATTATCATCATTATCATCATTCTGTATTTTTATTTTATAATTTGTCGCTGTCTCCGGCATTAGCGAGGTAGTGCAAGGATAGAGACGAAAGATGGCCCAACCCACCCAATTACACATGTATATACATAAACGCCCATACATGCACATATACGTACCAATACATTTCAACGTATACATACATATGCATACACAGACATATATATATATATATATATATATATATATATATATATATATATATATATATATATATATATATATATACATATATATATACACATGTACTTATTCCCATCGCCACGCCACCACACATGAAATGGCATCCCCCTCCCCCGTGCGAGGTCGCGCTAGGAAAAGACAACAAAGGCCACATTCGTTCATGTTTAGTCTCTAGCTGTCATGTGTAATGCACCGAAACCACAGCTCCCTTTCCACATCTAGACCCCACAAAACTTTCCATGGTTTATCCCAGAAGCTTCACATGCCCTGTTTCAATCCATTGACAGCACGTCGACCCCGGTATACCACATCGTTCCACTTCACTCTATTCCTTGCATGCCTTTCACCCTACTGTATGTTCAGGCCCAGATCACTCAAAATCTTTTTCACTCTATCCTCCCACCTCCAATTTGGTCTCTCACTTCTCCTTGTTCCCTCCACCTCTGACACATACATCCTCCTTGTCAATCTTTCCTCACTCATTCTCTCCATGTGACCAAACCATTTCAATACACCCTCTTCTGCTCTCTCAACCACACTTTTTATTACCACACATCTCTCTTACCCTTTCATTACTTATTCAATCAAACCACCTCACACCACATATTGTCCTAACACATCTCATTTCCAACATATCCACCCTCCTCCACACAACCCTATCTATAGTCCATGCCTCACAACCATATAACACTGATGGAGCCACTATTCCTTCAAACATACCCATTTTTGCTCTCCAAGATAAAGTTCTCGCCTTCCACACATTCTTCAGTGCTCCCAGAACCTTCACCCCCTCCCCCACCCTGTGACTCACTTCCGTGTCCATGGTCCCATCCGCTGCCAAATCCACTCCTAGATATCTAAAACACTTCACTTCCTCCAGTTTTTCTCTATTCAAACTTACTTCCCAATTGACATGTCCCTCAATCCTACTGAACCTAATAACCTTGCTCTTATTCACATTTACTCTCAGCTTTCTTCTTTCACACACTTTACCAAATTCAGTCACCAGCTTCTGCTGTTTCTCACCCGAATCATCCACCAGTGCTGTATCATCAGCGAACAACAACTGACACTTCCCAAGCCTTCTCATCCACAACAGACTGCATACTTGCCACTCTCTCCAAAACTCTTGCATTCTCCTCCCTAACAACCTCCTCCATAAACAAATTAAACAACCATGGAGACATCATGCACCCCTGCCGCAAACTGACATTCACTGGAAACCAATCACTTTCCTCTCTTCCTACTTGTACATGTGCCTTACATCCTTGATACAAACTTTTCATTGCTTTTAGCAACTTACCTCCCACACCATATACTCTTAATACCTCCACACAGCATCTCTATCAACTCTATCATATGCCTTCACCAAATCCATAAATGCTACATACAAATCTATGTTTTTCTAAGTATTTCTCACATACATTCCTCAGAGCAAACACCTGATCCACACATCCTCTACCACTTTTGAAACCACACTGCTCTTCCCCAATCTGATGCTCTGTGCAAGCCTTCACCCTCTCAATTAATACCCTCGAATTAATTTCCCAGGAATACTCAACAAAATTATACCTCTGTAATTTGAACACTCGCCGTTATCCCCTTTGCCTTTTACAATCGCACTATGCATGCATTCCGCCAATCCTCAGGCACTTCACCATGAGCCATACATACACTGAATATCCTCACCAACCAGTCAACAACACAGTCACCCCCCTTTTTTTTTTTTTAATAAATTCCACTGCAATATCATCCAAACCTGCCAACTTCCCAGCTTTCATCTTCCGCTAAGCTTTCACTATCTCTTCTCTGTTTACCAAACCATTCTCCCTGACCCTCTCACTTCGCACACCACCTCGACCAAAACACCCTGTATCTGCCACGCTATCATCAAACACATTCAACAAACCTTCAAAATACTCACTCCATCTCACTTCACCACTACTTTTTATTACCTCCCCATTAACACCCTTCACCCTTCCCATTTGCTATCTTGTCTTATGCACTTTATTTACCTCCTTCCAAAACATCTTTTTATTCTCCCTAAAATTTAACAATACTCTCTCAATCCAACTCTCATTTGCCCTCTTTTTCACTTCTTGGCACCTTTCTCTAGACCTCATGCCTCTTTCTTTTATACATCTCCCAGTCATTTGCACTATTCCCAGCAAAAATCATCCAGACTAACAACCTTACTTCTTCATCCCACCACTCACAACCCATTCTAATATGCCCACCTCCCACCTTTCTTGTGCCATATGCATCTTTTGAGCAAGCCATCACTGCTTCCCTAAATACATCCAATTTCTCCCCCACTCCCCTTACGTCCTTTGCTCTCATCTTTTTTCCATTCTGCACTCAATCTCTCCTGGTACTTCCTCACACAAGTCTTCTTTCTAAGCTCACTTACTCTCAACACTCTCCTCACCCCAACATTCTCTCCTCTTTTCTGAAAACCTTTGCAAATCATCAGACATTCCTCCAGTTGCCCCTCTCAACACATAATATCTAAAAGTCTCTCTTTCTCGTGTCTATCAATCAACACATAGTCCAACAACTCTCTCTGGCCATCTCTCCTACTTACATACGTATACTTATGTATCTCTCTCTTTTTAAACCAGGTATTCCCAATCACCACTCCTTTTTCAGCACACAAATCCACAAGCTCTTCACCATTTCCATTTACAACAATGAATACCCCATCTATACCAATTATACCCTCAAATGCTACATTACTCACCTTTGCAATCAAATCACCCATCACTAAAACCTGGTCTCATGCATCAAAGCTGCTATAAACACTCACTCAGCTGCTCCCAATATGCTTGCCTCTCATGATCTTTTCTCTCAAGACCATGTGCATAGGCACCAATAATCACCCATCTCCATCCACTTTCAGTTTTACTCACATCAATCTATCATTATTTTACTTAATCACTGTTTCCCACGTCAGCGAAGTAGCACCAGGAAACAGTTGAAAAATTGCTCATCCACTCATATACACATTATATTATCATCACTATACTTAACCGCTGCTTCCTGCGTCAGAGAGGTAGCGCAAGGAAAAAGATGAAGAATGTCCCAACCACTCGCATACACATATATATACATAAAAGCCCATACATGCACATATACATACACATACATTTCAATGTATACATGCTTATACATAAACACTTATATACATATATACACATGTACATATTCATACTTGCTGCCTTCATCCATTCCCATCGCCTCCCCACCACACATGAAATAGCATCACCCCCCTAACCCACACTTCCAGTGAGGTAACGCCAGAAAAAGACAAAATGGCCACATTCGTTCACACTCAGTCTCTAGCTGTCATGTGTAATGCACTGAAACCACAGCTCCCTTTCCACATCCAGGCCACACATTGTTATGTATGCCTGGCATACCACATTGTTCCAATTCACTCTATTCCTTGCATGCCTTTCACACTCCTGTATGTTCAGGCCCCGATCACCTAAAATCTTTTTCTCTCCATCCTTCCACCTCCAATTTGGTCTTCCACTTCTCCTCGTTCTCACCAACTCTGACACATATATCCTCTTTGTCAATCTTTCCTCACTCATTCACTCCATGTGTCCAAACCTTTTCAACACACTCTCCTCTGCTCTTTCAACCATACTGTTTCTATTACTGCATGTCGCTCTTACCCTAACATTACTTACTCGACAAACCACCTCACACCACATACTGTCCTCAAACATTTCATTTCCAATACATCCACCTTCCTCCGCACAGTCCTATCTATAGCTCATGCCTCGCAACCATATGATATTGTCGAAACCACTGTTCCTTCAAACATACCCATTTTTGCCCTCCGAGATAACTTTTTCTCCTTTCACACATTCTTCATCGCTCCCAGATACTTCGCCCCTTCCCCCACCCTGTGACTCACTTTCACTTCCATGGTGCCATTCGCTGTTAAGTGTACTCCCAGATATCTAAAACACTTTTTTTCCTCCAGTTATTCTCCATTCGAACTTACATCCCAAATAACTTGTCTTTCAACACTACTGAACATAATCATCATCTTATTCCCATTTACTCTCAACTTTCTCCTTTCTCACAATTTTTCAAACACAGTCACCAAATTCTGCAGTTTCTCACTCGAAGCAGTCGCTAGAGCTTATCATCGGCAAACAACAACTGACTCACTTCCCCAACGGACTGCATACTTGCCCCTCTCTTCAAAACTCTTGCATTTACCTCCCTAACCACCCCACCCAAAAGCAAATTAAACAAACATGGGGGAATCACACACCAATGTTGCAGACCAACATTCACTGGGAACCACTCTCCTCTCTTCCTATTCGTACACATGCCTTACATCCTTGGTAAAAACTTTTCACTGTTTCTAGCAATTTACCTCCCACACCATATACTCTTAAGACCTTCCACAAAGCATCTCTATCAACTCTATCATATGCCTTCTGCAGATCCATAAATGCTACATACAAATCCATCTGTTTTCCTAAGTATTTCTCACACACATTCTTCAAAGCAAACACCTGATCCACACATCCCCTACCACTTCTGAAACCACACTGCTCTTCCCCAGTCTGATGCTCTGTACATGCCTTCACCTTCTCAGTTTATACTTTACTATATAATTTCCCATGAATACTCAACAAACTTATACTTGCTGCCTTCATCCACTCCCGTTGTTACCCTGCCACACAGGAAATAGGACCCCCCAATACAGCAAGTTAGCACCAGGAAAAGACAAAAAAAGTTCACATTCGCTCACCCTCAATCTCTAGCTGTCATGTGTAATGCATCGAAAGAAACCACAGTTCCCATTTATTTATTATTTTACAAAATAAATAAGTAAGTTTGAATGGAAGAAAACTGGAGGAAGTGAAGTGTTTTAGATATCTGGAAGTGGATTTGGCAACGGATGGAACCATGGAAGCGGAAGCGAATCATATGGTGGGGGAGGGGGCGAAAGTTCTGGGAGCAATGAAAAATGTGTGGAAGTCGAGAACATTATCTCGGAAAGCAAAAATGGGTATGTTTGAAGGAATAGTGGTTCCAACAATGTTATATGGTTGCGAGGCGTGGGCTATGGAGAAAGTTGTGAGGAGGAGGGTGGATGTGCTGGAAATGAGATGTTTGAGGACAATATGTGGTGTGAGGTGGTTTGATCGAGTAAGTAAGAGAGATGTGTGTTAATAAAAAGAGTGTGGTTGAGAGAGCAGAAGAGGGTGTTTTGAAATGGTTTGGTCACATGGAGAGAATGAGTGAGGAAAGATTGACCAAGAGGATATATGTGTCACAGGTGGAGGGAACGAGGAAAAGTGGGAGACCAAATTGGAGGCGGAAAGATGGAGTGAAAAAGATTTTGAGTGATCGGGGCCTGAACATGCACAAGGGTGAAAGGTGTGCAAGGAATAGAGTGAATTGGAACGATGTGGTATACCGGGGTCGACGTGCTGTCAATGGATTGAACCAGGGCATGTGAAGCGTCTGGGGTAAACCATGGAAAGTTCTGTGGGGCCTGGATGTGGAAAGGGAGCTGTGGTTTTGGTGCATTATTACATGACAACTAGAGACTGAGTGTGAATGAATGTGGCCTTTGTTATCTTTTCCTAGCGCTATCTCGCACACATGAGGGGGGAGGGGGATGGTATTCCATGTGTGGCGAGGTGGTGATGGGAATGAATAAAGGCAGACAGTATGAATTATGTATATGTGTATATATGTATCTGTCTGTGTGTGTATATATATGTATATGTTGAGATGTATAGGTATGTATATTTGCGTGTGTGGACGTGTATGTATATACATGTGTATGTGGGTGGGTTGGGCCATTCTTTCGTCTGTTTCCTTGTGCTACCTCGCTAACGCGGAAGACAGCGACAAAGCAAAATAAATAAATAAATATATCATCATCATTTATTATACTTAATCGCCGTCTCCCGTATCAGCGAGGCAGCGCAAGGAAACAGACGAGGAATGGCCCAATCCACCCACATAGACATATGTACACATAAACGCTCATACGTGCAAATATGCATACACATACATATAACTGTATACACATGTACATATTCATACTTGCTGCCTTCATCCATTCCCGTACGGCACCATCCCGCCACATATGAAATAGCATCCCCCCCCCTCCAGCGAGTTAGCGCCAGGAAAAAAAAAAAACACATTCATTCACACTTAGTCTATAGATGTCATGGTTATGATTGTTATGAAGGTGAAATGGCAATTCACTAGAAGTTCAGATAATTTAATCTAATGTAATTTTTTCATACATGCATCACTACATGTTTCATGAAGACACTCCACCTCATTAGGTGCAAACAATTCATAAAGTTTCCAAATCCCAATACCATCACAAAAATTCTACCTTTCTTGTGCCATTCTCAACTATACACTGGCCTGACTGTTAAAGGGAAAGTAGGGCAGTAGGGCATGGCCATGTGGTTGAGGGATTGTGTAGGGTGGGGGTTTGGCCTGGGTAACGAGATGTGTTCTACTATTTTTCATTTATCGTTTCTTGATAATTCTTTCATAATGATTTAGTTGATAATTGGATTTGCTTGAAAGCTACCTGGGGAAAAATTAAAGTTCTTAGTACTAGCAATTAAGACATTCAATGATGTTATGGATAGCATAATCAGATGAGAGGTACAATGGGATTGGGTTGTTCAGATCTACAGGGCGATCGTTCTCATGATAGTGTTTAGTGGTCATATTTTTGTGTTCATCGCTGTGTACTGAATGGCTGTGTCAATAGCATCTCCCTGTTACTGTATTCTCGGTCTGGCCAATATACAAATCTTTACATGCCTTACATTTGACAGCATAAACACTCCCCATTTTCAGATAATGTGGCCTTCTTTCAATTAAGGTCTTATTGATGGTGTTATTGTACTGGAAGGCAACGTTAAAAGTACAGCTTTTTAGTACCTGTCTTACATCAGCTAAGTTAGGAGAATAGGGGAACACCAAACATTTAGACATATCCTTTTCACATTTTTGTTCCTAGATGCAACAAAATGTCTCTAGCTTTCAAGTAAGCCTTGTTCACAAATTACATAGGATAATATAATTGCTATCCCTGGGGATAGGGGAGAAAGAATACTTCCCACCCATTCCTCACGTGTCGTAGAAAGCGACTAAAGGGGACGGGAGCGGGGGGCCAGAAACCCTGCCCTCCTTGTATTCTAACTTTCTAAATGGGGAAACAGAAGAAGGAGTCACGCGGAGAGTGCTCATCCTCCTCGAAGGCTCAGACTGGGGTGTTTAAATGTGTGTGGATGTAACCAAGATGAGAAAAAAGGAGAGATAGGTAGTATGTTTGAGGAAAGGAACCTGGATGTTTTGGCTCTGAGTGAAACGCTCAAGGGTAAAGGGGAAGAGTGGTTTGGAAATGTCTTGGGAGTAAAGTCAGGGGTTAGTGAGAGGACAAGAGCAAGGGAAGGAGTAGCACTACTCCTGAAACAGGAGTGGTGGGAGTATGTGATAGAGTGTAAGAAAGTAAACTCTAGATTGATATGGGTAAAACTGAAAGTGGATGGAGAGAGATGGGTGATTATTGGTGCATATGCACCTGTGCATGAGAAGAAAGATCATGAGAGGCAAGTGTTCTGGCAGCAGATGAGTGAGTGTGTTAGTAGTTTTGATGCTCGAGACCAGGTTATTATAGTGATGGGTGATTTCAATGCAAAGGTGAGTAATGTGGCAGTTGAGGGAAAAATTGGTGTACATGGGATATTCAGTGTTATAAATGGAAATGGTGAAGAGCTTGTAGATTTATGTGTTGAAAAAGGACTGATTGGGAATATCTGGTTTAAAATGAGAGATATACATAAGTATATGTATGTAAGTAGGAGAGATGGCCAGAGCGTTATTGGATTACGTATTAATTGATAGGCACGTGAAAGAGAGACTTTTGGATATAATGTGCTGAGAGGTGCAACTGGAGGGATGTCTGATCATTATCTTGTGGAGGCGAAGGTGAAGATCTGTAGAGGCTTTCAGAAAAGAAGAGAGAATCTTGGGGTGAAAAGAGTGGTGAGAGTAAGTGAGCTTGGGAAGGAGACTTGTGTGAGGAAGTACCAGGAGAGACTGAGTAAAGAATGGAAAAAGGTGAGAACAAAGGAGGTAAGGGGGGTGGGGGAGGAATGGGATGTATTTAAGGAAGCAGTGATGGATTGCGCAAAAGATGCTTGTTGTATGAGAAACATGGGAGGTGGGCAGATTAGAAAGGGTAGTGAGTGGTGGGATGAAGATGTAAGACTATTAGTGAAAGAGAAGAGAGAGGCATTTGGACGATTTTTGCAAGGAAATA
The DNA here is from genome assembly GCF_036320965.1 of Panulirus ornatus. Taxonomy (NCBI): domain Eukaryota; kingdom Metazoa; phylum Arthropoda; class Malacostraca; order Decapoda; family Palinuridae; genus Panulirus; species Panulirus ornatus. The sequence continues at coordinate 3,248,377 of NC_092241.1, read as the reverse complement.
ATGCAAATGACTGGGAGATGTATAAAAGAAAGAGGTAGGAGGTCAAGAGAAAGGTGCAAGAGGTGATAAAGAGGGCAAATGAGAGTTGGGGTGAGAGAGTATCATTGAATCTTAAGGAGAATAAAAAGATGTCTTGGAAAAAGGTAAATAAAGTGCATAAGACAGGGAACAAATGGGAACTTCGGTGAAGGGGGCTAATGGAGAGGTGATAACAAGTAATGGTGATGTGAGGAGACGGAGTGAGTATTTTGAAGGTTTGCTAAATGTGTTTGATGATAGAGTGGCAGATATAGGGTGTTTTGGTCGAGGTTGTGTGCAAAGTGAGAGGGTTAGGGAGAATGATTTAGTAAATAGAGAAGAGGTAGTAAAAGCTTTGCGGAACCATGAAAGCCGGCAAGGCAGCGGGTTTGGATGGCATTGCAGTGAAATTTATTAAAAAAGGGGGTGACTGTACTGTTGACTGGTTGGTAAGGTTATTTGGTGTATGTATGACTTATGGTGAGGTGCCTGAGGATTGGCGGAATGCGTGCATAGTGCCATTATACAAAGGCAAAGGGCATAAAAGTGAGTGCTCAAGTTACAGAGGTATAAGTTTGGTGAGTATTCCTGAGAAATTATATGGGAGGGTATTGACTGAGAGGGTGAAGGCATGTACAGAGCATCAGATTGGGGAAGAACAGAGTGGTTTCAGAAGTGGTAGAGGATGTGTGGATCAGGTATTTGCTCTGAAGAATGTATGTGAGAAATACTTAGAAAAGCAAATGGATTTGTATGTAGCATTTATGGATCTGGAGAAGGCATATAACAGAGTTCATAGAGATGCTCTGTGGAAGTTATTAAGAATATATGGTGTGGGAGGCAAGTTGTTAGAAGCCGTGAAAAGTTTTTATCGAGGATGTAAGGCATGTGTACATGTAGAAAGAGGGGAAAGTGATTGGTTCTCAGTAAATGTTGGTTTGCGGCAGGGGTGTGTGATGTCTCCATGGATGTTTAATTTTTTTATGGATGGGATTGTTAGGGAGGTAAATGCAAGAGTTTTGGAAAGAGAGGCAAGTATGCAGTATGTGGTGGATGAGAGAGCTTGTGGAGTGAGTCAGTTGCTGTTCGCTGATGATACATCGCTGGTGGCTGATTCATGTGAGAAACTGCAGAAGCTGGTGACTGAGTTTGGTAAAATGTGTGAAATGAGAAAGCTGAGAGTAAATGTGAATAAGAGCAAGGTTATTAGGTACAGTAGGGTTGAGGGACAAGTCAATTGGGAGGTAAGTTTGAATGGAGAAAAACTGGAGGAAGTGAAGTTTTTTAGATATCTGGGAGTGTATTTGGCAGCCGATGGAACCATGGAAGCGGAAGTGAATAATAGGGTGGGGGAGAGGGCGAAAGTTCTGGAGCGTTGAAGAATGTGTCGAAGTCGATAACATTATCTCGGAAAGCAAAATTGGGTATGTCTGAAGGAATAGTGGTTCCAAGAATGTTATATGGTTGCGAGGCGTGGGCTATAGAGTTGTACGGAGGAGCGTGGATGTGCTGGAAATGAGATGTTTGAGGACAATATGTGGTGTGAGGTGGTTTGATCGAATAAGAGATGATAGGGTAAGAGAGATGTGTGGTATTAAATAGAGTGTGGTTGAGAGAGCAGAAGAGGGTGTAATAAAATGGTTTGGTCACATAGAGAGAATGAGTGAGGAAAGACTGACCAAGAGGATGTATGTGTCAGAGGTGGAGGGAACAAGGAGAAGTGAGAGACCAAATTGGAGGTGGAAAGATGGAGTGAAAAAGATTTTGAGTGTTCGGGGCCGGAACATGCAGGAAGGTGAAAGGCATGCAAGGAATAGAGCGAATTGGAACGATGTGGTATACCGGGGTCGACGTGCTGTCAATGGATTGAACCAGGGCATGTGAAGCGTCTGGGGTAAACCAAGGAAAGTTTTGTGGGGCCTGGATGTGGAAAGGGAGCTGTGGTTTCGGTGCATTATTACATGACAACTAAAGACTGAGTGTGAACGAATGTGGCCTTTGTTGCTTTTTCCTAGCGCTACCCCACGCACATGCAGGGGGAGGGGGTTGTTATTTTCATGTGTGGCGGGGTGGCGATGGGAATGAATAAAGGCAGACAGTATGAATTATGTACATGTGTATATATGTATATGTCTGTGTGAATATATAACATTGTTGGAATCACTATTCCTCCAAACATATCCATTTTTGCTTTCCGAGATAATGTTCTCAACTTCCACACATTCTTCAATGCTCCCAGAACTTTCGTCCCCTCCCCCACCCTATGATTCATTCCGCTTCCATGGTTCCATCCACTGCCAAATCATTCCCAGATATCTAAAACACTTCACTTCCTCCAGTGTTTCTCCATTCAAACTTACCTCCCGATTGACTTGTCCCTCAACCCTACTGTACCTTGCTCTTATTCACATTTACTCTCAGCTTTCTTCTTTCCCACACTTTACCAAACTCAGTCACCAGCTTCGGCAGTTTCTCACACGAATAAGCCACCAGCACAGTATCATCAGCGAACAACAAGTGACTCACTTCCCAAGCTCTCTCATACACAACAGACTGCATACTTGCCCCTCTTTCCAAAACTCTTGCATTCACGTACCTAACAACCCCATCTATAAACAAGCTAAACAACCATGGAGACATCACACACCCCTGCCGCAAACCAACATTCACTGAGAACCAATCACTTTCCTCTCTTCCTACACGTACACATGCCTTACATCCTCGATAAAAACTTTTCACTGCTTCTAACACTTGCCCCTACATCATATATTCTTAATACCTTCTACAGAGCATCTCTATCAACTCTTATCATATGCCGTCTCCAGATCCATAAATGCTGCATAAAAATCCATTTGCTTTTCTAATTATTTCTCGCATAAATTCTTCAAAGCAAACACCTGATCCACACATCCTCTACCACTTCTAAAACCACACTGCTCTTACCCAATCTGATGCTCTGTACATGCCTACACCCTCTCAGCCAATAACCTCCCATATAATTTCTCAGGAATACTCAACAAGCTTATACCTCTGTAATTTGAGCACTTACTTTTATCCCCTATGCCTTTGTCAATGGCACTATGCAAGCATTCCGCCAATCCTCAGGCACCTCACCATGAATCATACATACATCAAATAACATTACCAACCAGTCAATAATACAGTCACCCCCTTTTTTAATAAATTCCACTGCAATACCATCCAAACCTGCTGCCTTGCCGGCTTTCATCTTCCGCAAAGCTTTTACTACCTCTTCTCTGTTTACCAAATCATTCTCCCTAACCCTCTCACTTTGCACACCACCTCGACCAAAACACCCTATACCTGCCACTCTATCATCAAACACATCGAACAAACCTTCAAAATATTCATTCCATCTCCCTCTCACATCACCACTACTCGTTATCACCTCCCCATTAGCCCCCTTCACTGAAGTTGCCATTTGTTCCCTTGTCTTATGCACTTCATTTACCTCTTTCCAAAACATCTTTTTATTTTCCCTAAAAGTTAATGATACTCTCTCACCTTAACTCTCATTTGCCCTCCTTTTCACCTCTTGCACCTTTCTCTTGACCTCCTGCCTCTTTCTTTTATACATCTCCCAGTCATTTGCATTATTTCCCTGCAAAAATCGTCCAAATGCCTCTCTCTTCTCTCTCACTAATAATCTTACTTCTTCATCCCACCACTCACTACCCTTTCTAATCTGCCCACCTCCCACGCTTCTCATGCCACAAGCATCTTTTGCGTAAGCCATCACTGCTTCCCTAAATACATCCCATTCCTCCCCCACTCCCCTTACCTCCTTTGTTCTCACCTTTTTCCATTCTTTACTCAGTCTCTCCTGGTACTTCCTCACACAAGTCTCCTTCCCAAGCTCACGTACTCTCACCACTCTCTTCACCCCAACATTCTCTCTTCTTTTCTGAAACCTCTACAAATCTTCACCTTCGCCTCCACAAGATAATGATCAGACATCCCTCCAGTTGCACCTCTCAGCACATTAATATCCAAATGTCTCTCTTTTGCGCGTCTGTCAATTAACACATAATCCAATAACGCTCTCTGGCCATCTCTCCTACTTACATACGTATACTTATGTATATTTCTCTTTTTAAACCAGGTATTCCCAATCACCAGTCCTTTTTCAGCACATAAATCTACAAGCTCTTCACCATTTCCATTTACAACACTGAACACCCCATGTACACCAATTACTCCCTCAGCGGCCACTTTACTCACATTTGCATTCAAATCACCCATTACTATAAACTGGTCTCGTGCATCAAAATTACAAACACACTTACTCAGCTGCTCCCAAAACACTTGTCTTTCATGATTTTCTTCTCATGCACAGGTGCATATGCACCAATAATCACCCATCTCTCTCCATCCACTTTCAGTTTTACCCATATCAATCTAGAGTTTACTTTCTTATACTCTATTACATACTCCCACCACTCCTGTTTCAGGATTAGTGCTACTCCTTCCCTTGCTCTTGTCCTCTCACTAACCCCTGACTTTGCTCCCAAGATATTCCCAAACCACTCTTCCCCTTTACCCTTGAGCTTCGTTTCACTCAGAGCCAAAACATCCAAGTTCCTTTCTTCAAACATATATATCTATTTTTTAATCATACTTGATCACCATTTCCTGCATCAGCGAGGTAACGCCAGGAAACAGACGAAGAATGACCCATGCACACCTATACACATATACATCCTTACATATACCTATCAACATGCACACACACACAAACACATATATCTATACATATATATATATATATATATATATATATATATATATATATATATATATATATATATATATATATATTTTTTTTTTTTTTTTATACTTTGTCGCTGTCTCCCGCGTTTGCGAGGTAGCGCAAGGAAACAGACGAGAGAAATGGCCCACCCCCCCATACACATGTATATACATACGTCCACACACGCAAATATACATACCTACACAGCTTTCCATGGTTTACCCCAGACGCTTCACATGCCTTGATTCAATCCACTGACAGCACGTCAACCCCGGTATACCACATCGCTCCAATTCACTCTATTCCTTGCCCTCTTTTCACCCTCGTGCATGTTCAGGCCCCGATCACACAAAATCTTTTTCACTCCATCTTTCCACCTCCAATTTGGTCTCCCTCTTCTCCTGGCTCCCTCCACCTCCGACACATATATCCTCTTGGTCAATCTTTCCTCACTCATCCTCTCCATGTGCCCAAACCACTTCAAAACACCCTCTTCTGCTCTCTCAACCACGCTCTTTTTATTTCCACACATCTCTCTTACCCTTACGTTACTCACTCGATCAAACCACCTAACCCACACATTGTCCTCAAACATCTCATTTCCAGCACATCCATCCTCCTGCGCACAACTCTATCCATAGCCCACGCCTCGCAACCATACAACATTGTTGGAACCACTATTCCTTCAAACATACCCATTTTTGCTTTCCGAGATAATGTTCTCGACTTCCACACATTCTTCAAGGCCCCCAGAATTTTCGCCCCCTCCCCCACCCTATGATCCACTTCCGCTTCCATGGTTCCATCCGCTGCCAGATCCACTCCAGATATCTAAAACACTTCACTTCCTCCAGTTTTTCTCCATTCAAACTCACCTCCCAATTGACTTGACCCTCAACCCTACTGTACCTAATAACCTTGCTCTTATTCACATTTACTCTTAACTTTCTTCTTCCACACACTTTACCAAACTCAGTCACCAGCTTCTGCAGTTTCTCACATGAATCAGCCACCAGCGCTGTATCATCAGCGAACAACAACTGACTCACTTCCCAAGCTCTCTCATCCCCAACAGACTTCATACTTGCCCCTCTTTCCAAAACTCTTGCATTATCTCCCTAACAACCCCATCCATAAACAAATTAAACAACCATGGAGACATCACACACCCCTGCCGCAAACCTACATTCACTGAGAACCAATCACTTTCCTCTCTTCCTACACGTACACATGCCTTACATCCTCGATAAAAACTTTTCACTGCTTCTAACAACTTTCCTCCCACGCCATATATTCTTAATACCTTCCACAGAGCATCTGTATCAACTCTATCATATGCCTTCTCCAGATCCATAAATGCTACATACAAATCCATTTGCTTTTCTAAGTATTTCTCACATACATTCTTCAAAGCAAACACCTGATCCACACATCCTCTACCACTTCTGAAACCACACTGCTCTTCCCCAATCTGATGCTCTGTACATGCCTTCACCCTCTCAATCAATACCCTCCCATATAATTTATCAGGAATACTCAACAAACTTATACCTCTGTAATTTGAGCACTCACTCTTATCCCCTTTGCCTTTGTACAATGGCACTATGCAAGCATTCCGCCAATCCTCAGGCACCTCACCATGAATCATACATACATCAAATAACATTACCAACCAGTCAATAATACAGTCACCCCCTTTTTTAATAAATTCCACTGCAATACCATCCAAACCTGCTGCCTTGCCGGCTTTCATCTTCCGCAAAGCTTTTACTACCTCTTCTCTGTTTACCAAATCATTCTCCCTAACCCTCTCACTTTGCACACCACCTCGACCAAAACACCCTATACCTGCCACTCTATCATCAAACACATTGAACAAACCTTCAAAATATTCATTCCATCTCCCTCTCACATCACCACTACTCGTTATCACCTCCCCATTAGCCCCCTTCACTGAAGTTGCCATTTGTTCCCTTGTCTTATGCACTTCATTTACCTCTTTCCAAAACATCTTTTTATTTTCCCTAAAAGTTAATGATACTCTCTCACCTTAACTCTCATTTGCCCTCCTTTTCACCTGTTGCACCTTTCTCTTGACCTCCTGCCTCTTTCTTTTATACATCTCCCAGTCATTTGCATTATTTCCCTGCAAAAATCGTCCAAATGCCTCTCTCTTCTCTCTCACTAATAATCTTACTTCTTCATCCCACCACTCACTACCCTTTCTAATCTGCCCACCTCCCACGCTTCTCATGCCACAAGCATCTTTTGCGTAAGCCATCACTGCTTCCCTAAATCCATCCCATTCCTCCCCCACTCCCCTTACCTCCTTTGTTCTCACCTTTTTCCATTCTTTACTCAGTCTCTCCTGGTACTTCCTCACACAAGTCTCCTTCCCAAGCTCACGTACTCTCACCACTCTCTTCACCCCAACATTCTCTCTTCTTTTCTGAAAACCTCTACAAATCTTCACCTTCGCCTCCACAAGATAATGATCAGACATCCCTCCACTTGCACTTCTCAGCACATTAATATCCAAATGTCTCTCTTTTGCGCGTCTGTCAATTAACACATAATCCAATAACGCTCTCTGGCCATCTCTCCTACTTACATACGTATACTTATGTATATTTCTCTTTTTAAACCAGGTATTCCCAATCACCAGTCCTTTTTCAGCACATAAATCTACAAGCTCTTCACCATTTCCATTTACAACACTGAACACCCCAGTTACACCAATTACTCCCTCAGCGGCCACTTTACTCACATTTGCATTCAAATCACCCATTACTATAAACTGGTCTCGTGCATCAAAATTACAAACACACTTACTCAGCTGCTCCCAAAACACTTGTCTTTCATGATTTTCTTCTCATGCACAGGTGCATATGCACCAATAATCACCCATCTCTCTCCATCCACTTTCAGTTTTACCCATAACAATCTAGAGTTTACTTTCTTATACTCTATTACATACTCCCACCACTCCTGTTTCAGGATTAGTGCTACTCCTTCCCTTGCTCTTGTCCTCTCACTAACCCCTGACTTTGCTCCCAAGATATTCCCAAACCACTCTTCCTCTTTACCCTTGAGCTTCGTTTCACTCAGAGCCAAAACATCCAAGTTCCTTTCTTCAAGCATATATATCTATTTTTTAATCATACTTGATCACCATTTCCTGCATCAGCGAGGTAACGCCAGGAAACAGACGAAGAATGACCCATGCACACCTATACACATATACATCCATACATATACCTATCAACATGCACACACACACAAACACATATATCTATACATATATATATATAATATATATATATATATATATATATATATATATATATATATATATATATATATATATATTTTTTTTTTTTTTTTTATACTTTGTCGCTGTCTCCCGCGTTTGCGAGGTAGCGCAAGGAAACAGACGAAGAAATGCCCCCCCCCCATACACATGTATATACATACGTCCACACACGCAAATATACATACCTACACAGCTTTCCATGGTTTACCCCAGACGCTTCACATGCCTTGATTCAATCCACTGACAGCACGTCAACCCCGGTATACCACATCGCTCCAATTCACTCTATTCCTTGCCCTCCTTTCACCCTCCTGCATGTTCAGGCCCCGATCACACAAAATCTTTTTCATTCCATCTTTCCACCTCCAATTTGGTCTCCCTCTTCTCCTGGCTCCCTCCACCTCCGACACATATATCCTCTTGGTCAATCTTTCCTCACTCATCCTCTCCATGTGCCCAAACCACTTCAAAACACCCTCTTCTGCTCTCTCAACCACGCTCTTTTTATTTCCACACATCTCTCTTACCCTTACGTTACTCACTCGATCAAACCACCTTAACCCACACATTGTCCTCAAACATCTCATTTCCAGCACATCCATCCTCCTGCGCACAACTCTATCCATAGCCCACGCCTCGCAACCATACAACATTGTTGGAACCACTATTCCTTCAAACATACCCATTTTTGCTTTCCGAGATAATGTTCTCGACTTCCACACTATTCTTCAAGGCCCCCAGAATTTTCGCCCCCTCCCCCACCCTATGATCCACTTCCGCTTCCATGGTTCCATCCGCTGCCAGATCCACTTCCAGATATCTAAAACACTTCACTTCCTCCAGTTTTTCTCCATTCAAACTCACCTCCCAATTGACTTGACCCTCAACCTACTGTACCTAATAACCTTGCTCTTATTCACATTTACTCTTAACTTTCTTCTTCCACACACTTTACCAAACTCAGTCACCAGCTTCTGCAGTTTCTCACATGAATCAGCCACCAGCGCTGTATCATCAGCGAAAAACAACTGACTCACTTCCCAAGCTCTCTCATCCCCAACAGACTTCATACTTGCCACTCTTTCCAAAACTCTTGCATTATCTCCCTAACAACCCCATCCATAAACAAATTAAACAACCATGGAGACATCACACACCCCTGCCGCAAACCTACATTCACTGAGAACCAATCACTTTCCTCTCTTCCTACACGTACACATGCCTTACATCCTCGATAAAAACTTTTCACTGCTTGTAACAACTTTCCTCCCACGCCATATATTCTTAATACCTTCCACAGAGCATCTGTATCAACTCTATCATATGCCTTCTCCAGATCCATAAATGCTACATACAAATCCATTTGCTTTTCTAAGTATTTCTCACATACATTCTTCAAAGCAAACACCTGATCCACACATCCTCTACCACTTCTGAAACCACACTGCTCATCCCCAATCTGATGCTCTGTACATGCCTTCACCCTCTCAATCAATACCCTCCCATATAATTTATCAGGAATACTCAACAAACTTATACCTCTGTAATTTGAGCACTCACTCTTATCCCCTTTGCCTTTGTACAATGGCACTATGCACGCATATATATATATATGTGTATATTTTTTTTCATTTTTTTTTATACTATTCGCTATTTCCCGCGATAGCGAGGTAGCGTTAAGAACAGAGGACTGGGCCTTTGAGGGAATATCCTCACCTGGACCTCTCCTCTGTTCCTTCTTTTGGAAAAAAAAAAAAAACGAGAGGGGAGGATTTCCAGCCCCCCGCTCCCTTCCCTTTTAGTCGCCTTCTACGACACGCAGGGAATACGTGGGAAGTATTCTTTCTCCCCTATCCCCAGGGAATAAATGCATATATATATATATATATATATATATATATATATATATATATATATATATATATATATATATATATATATATATACGTATATATATATATATATATATATATATATATATATATATATATATATATATATATATATATATATATATATATACGTATATATGTATATATATATATATATATATATATATATATATATATATATATATATATATATATATATCCATGGGGATAGGGGATTAAGAATACTTCCCACGTATTCCCTGCGTGTCGTAGAAGGCGACTAAAAGGGGAGGGAGCGGGGGGCTGGAAATCCTCCCCTCTCGTTTTTTTTTTTCAATTTTCCAAAAGAAGGAACAGAGAAGGGGGCCAGGTGAGGATATTCCCTCAGAGGCCCAGTCCTCTGTTCTTAACGCCACCTCGCTAACGCGTGAAATGGCGAATAGTACGAAAAAAAAAAAAAAAAAAAAAATATATATATATATATATATATATATATATATATATATATATATATATATATATGATACAGCGCTGGTGGCTGATTCATGTGAGAAACTGCAGAAGCTGGTGACTGAGTTTGGTAAAGTGTGTGAAAGAAGAAAGTTAAGAGTAAATGTGAATAAGAGCAAGGTTATTAGGTACAGTAGGGTTGAGGGTCAAGTCAATTGGGAGGTGAGTTTGAATGGAGAAAAACTGGAGGATGTGAAGTGTTTTAGATATCTGGGAGTGGATCTGGCAGCGGATGTAACCATGGAAGCGGAAGTGGATCATAGGGTGGGGGAGGGGGCGAAAATTCTGGGAGCCTTGAAGAATGTGTGGAAGTCGAGAACATTATCTCGGAAAGCAAAAATGGGTATGTTTGAAGGAATAGTGGTTCCAACAATGTTGTATGGTTGCGAGGCGTGGGCTATGGATAGAGTTGTGCGCAGGAGGATGGATGTGCTGGAAATGAGATGTTTGAGGACAATGTGTGGTGTGAGGTGGTTTGATCGAGTAAGTAACGTAAGGGTAAGAGAGATGTGTGGAAATAAAAAGAGCGTGGTTGAGAGAGCAGAAGAGGGTGTTTTGAAATGGTTTGGGCACATGGAGAGAATGAGTGAGGAAAGATTGACCAAGAGGATATATGTGTCGGAGGTGGAGGGAACGAGGAGAAGAGGGAGACCAAATTGGAGGTGGAAAGATGGAGTGAAAAAGATTTTGTGTGATCGGGGCCTGAATATGCAGGAGGGTGAAAGGAGGGCAAGGAATAGAGTGAATTGGAGCGATGTGGTATACCGGGGTTGACGTGCTGTCAGTGGATTGAATCAAGGCATGTGAAGCGTCTGGGGTAAACCATGGAAGGCTGTGTAGGTATGTATATTTGCGTGTGTGGACGTATGTATATACATGTGTATGGGGGTGGGTGGGCCATTTCTTTCGTCTGTTTCCTTGCGCTACCTCGCAAACGCGGGAGACAGCGACAAAGCAAAAAAAAAAAAAAAATATATATATATATATATATATATATATATATATATATATATATATATATATACATACACAGGCATATACATGTACATATTCATACTTGCTTGACTTCATCCATTCCTGGTGCCACAGGAAACAATTTCGCTACACCCTGCTTCGGCGTGGTAGTGCCAGAAAATCAGAGAAGAAGGGCCAAATTCGTTCACGCTCAGTCTCTAGCTCTCATGTGTAATGTACCGAAACCACAGCTCCCTATCCATATCCAGGCCCTACAGACCTTTCCATGGTTTACCTAAGACGTTTTACATGCCCTGGTTCAGTCCAATGACAGCATGTCGACCCCAGTATACCGCATCGTTCCAATTCACTTTATTTGTTGCAAGCCTCTCATCCTCCTGTATGTTAAGGCTCCGATTGCTCAAAATCTTTTTCACTCCATCCTTCCACCTCCAATGTGGTCTCCCGCTTCTCCTTGTTCCCTTTACCACTCATTCTCTCCTTTGTCCAAAACATTTCAACACACCTTCTTCTGCTCTCTCAACCACACTCTTTTTATTTTCACACATCTCTTTTACCCTTTCATTACTTACTTGATCAAACACTGAACAAAGGGCTAGAGCATTGGGTAGAAGTAGTCAGTAGGAATAGCTGATAGGAGCTTCTGCAAACACTGCACTACACTTGCTCTCTACCACTGGCCTGTTAAGGATAAAGCACTAAAGGCTAAGGCGTGGCATTGGAGTTCACAGTTATGGAGACTCTTTTGTCATGGCCAATTCCTTGAGAGAGTTCCAGTTAGGAACAGGCATCAGAGATATTGATAGGTAGATAGAAGAGGTCTTGAAAACACGGGAAAACTTGGGGAAGGTTTTTTTCATTCTTCCAGTTAAATTGTTTGTCTATGGTCCCAGTGTGGATTCGTATTAGTAATATACAGTTTATAATCTTAACTTCAGAATGTATCTTATGTTTGTGATAATATAACTCCTTTGTTACTCCTGTTCTCTTTAACACTCACTGCTACAGCCAAACATAACCAACTTTTGAATCTTTCTTCCAACCATACAGACCCCATTTCTAATTTTTTTTTCATCATATGATTCCTCACTTTTGTGTACTCTAGCATTGAATAAGCTCAACCGATTCACAAAGCTTTCAATATTGTCAGTGTTCCACATGATAAGCACCACATGTGAAGAGATCACACCTCTCATCATTTATTGCAATATCCACAATATGAAATGTATGGTGTACATAGTGTTCATCCTCAACTGCTTACGTGTGAATCACACCTCATACACAGGTGGACATAGTGTTCATCCTCAACTGCTCACGTGTGAATCACACCTCATACACAGGTGAACATAGTGTTCATCCTCAACTGCTCACGTGTGAATCACACCTCATACACATAATTTTTAGAAGAATCATTTAGCTGCAATTATAATTATCTTGATTAAAGTGAGGGGATTATGTTCTCTAACATGTAACCATAAAATAGATTAGAGTACAGGAGAATAGCAGTAATCTAAAACTGCTCAAGGTAATCTAAATCTTCATTCTGGTGATCCAGATTTCAACTCACTGACTGACCCAAAGATAAATTCATTACTGGTTACAATACTCATGCTAGAAAATGTTGTGACAGTTCCTGTCAAGCTACCATCATACATATCTACTGTATTGGTGTCAGTTCATATCCACCCGGTGAATTATGAGCTATTTGCTACAATCTTGATGGGAGTTCACAATGGGAATGGGCATCAGAGATATAGATATAGTTACAATCTAAGAGTAGTTAGTGGGAAGAATGTTAGAAATACATGAAAACTAACCACAGATGTGGTGCTCTTGGTCTTGACACAGAAAGGTTACCACTGATACCAACTAAATCAAATTTAATCATTTGTTTCAATACTTTTACTTTGTTCACCCTCTGGATTATCACTAATCAGTTGACAGCAGATTGTGAAGGGCTATGACTAACAGACCTTGTTCCAATTTGTCAATAACACTCCATAATGGTTGTATTCAGCCTGTTACCTGTTGCTCAACATTCAGCAAAAATACTACATGCAAGACAACTTTTAAGTTATTTCTAGACATGCGTAAGAACTGAGCTGTACTTCATGTCAAACTGCACCCCTATTCCCACTCCTAACCCACCTCAAAGTTGTTTTGTTTGCTGTTGTGGACTGTTCTGATTAGATTACGCCTTCATGGAGTGATAGGATTCCCATCTATTGTTGAAATAAAAGATGCATTTATCAGTTTCCAGAACACCTCTTCCTATTTTTCACATTTACCATAATATATCTATATATCTATTTATCCCTGGGGATAGGGGAGAAAGAATACTTCCCCCGCATTCCTCACGTGTCGTAGAAGGCGACTAAAGGGGACGGGAGCGGGGGGCCAGAAACCCTGCCCCTCCTTGTACTCTAACTTTCTAAAATGGGAAACAGAAGAAGGAGTCACGCGGAGAGTGCTCATCCTCCTCGAAGGCTCAGATTGGGGTATCTAAATGTGTGTGGATGTAACCAAGATGAGAAAAAAGGAGAGATAGGTAGTATGTTTGAGGAAAGGAACCTGGATGTTTTGGCTCTGAGTGAAACGAAGCTCAAGTGTAAAGGGGAAGAGTGGTTTGGGAATGTATTGGGAGTAAAGTCAGGGGTTAGTGAGAGGACAAGAGCAAGGGAAGGAGTAGCACTAATCCTGAAACAGGAGTTGTGGAAGTATGTGACAGAGTGTAAGAAAGTAAACTCTAGATTAATATGGGTAAAACTGAAAGTTGATGGAGAGAGATGGGTGATTATTGGTGCATATGCACCTGGGCATGAGAAGAAAGATCATGAGAGGCAAGTGTTTTGGGAGCAGCAGAATGAGTGTGTTAGTGGTTTTGATGCACAAGACCGGGTTATAGTGATGGGTGATTTGAATGCAAAGGTGGGTAACATGGCAGTTGAGGGAATAATTGGTATACATGGGGTGTTCAGTGTTGTAAATGGAAATGAAGAGCTTGTAGATTTATGTGCTCAAAAAGGACTGGTGATTGGGAATACCTGGTTTAAAAAGCGAGATATACATAAGTATACGTATGTAAGTAGGAGAGATGGCCAGAGAGCGTTATTGGATTACGTGTTAATTCATAGGCGCACGAAAGAGACACTTTTGGATGTTAATGTGCTGAGAGGTGCAACTGGAGGGATGTCTGATCATCATCTTGTGGAGGCGAAGGTGAAGATTTGTAGGGGTTTTCAGAAAAGAAGAGAGAATGTTAGGGTGAAGAGAGTGGTTAAAGTGAGCTTGGGAAGGAGACCTGTGTGAAGACGTACCAGGAGAGACTAAATACAGAATGGAAAAAGGTGAGAACAAAGGAGGTAAGGGGAGTGGGGGAGGAATGGGATGTATTTAGGGAAGCAGTGATGGCTTGCGCAAAAGATGCTTGTGGCATGAGAAGCGTGGGAGGTGGGTTGATTAGAAAGGGTAGTGAGTGGTGGGATGAAGACGTAAGATTATTAGTGAAAGAGAAGAGAGAAGCATTTGGACGATTTTTGCAGGGAAAAAATGCAAATGAGTGCGAGATGTATAAAAGAAAGAGGCAGGAGGTCAAGAGAAAGGTGCAAGAGGTGAAAAAGAGGGCAAATAAGAGTTGGGGTGAGAGAGTATCATTAAATTTTAGGGAGAATAAAAAGATGTTTTGGAAGGAGGTAAATAAAGTGCGTAAGACAAGGGAGTAAATGGGAACTTCAGTGAAGGGGGCTAATGGGGAGGTGATAACAAGTAGTGGTGATGTGAGAAGGAGATGGAGTGAGTATTTTGAAGGTTTGTTGAATGTGTTTGATGATAGAGTGGCAGATATAGGGTGTTTTGGTCGAGGTGGTGTGCAAAGTGAGAGGGTTAGGGAAAATGATTTGGTAAACAGAGAAGAGGTAGTAAAAGCTTTGCGGAAGATGAAAGCCGGCAAGGTAGCAGGGTTGGATGGAATTGCAGTGGAATTTATTAAAAAAAGGGGGTGACTGTATTGTTGACTGGTTGGTGATGTTATTTGACGTATGTATGATTCATGGTGAGGTGCCTGAGGATTGGCGGAATGCTTGCATAGTGCCATTGTACAAAGGCAAAGGGGATAAGAGTGAGTGCTCAAATTACAGAGGTATAAGTTTGTTGAGTATTCCCGGTAAATTGTATGGGAGGGTATTGATTGAGAGGGTGAAGGCATGTACAGAGCATCATGATTGGGGAAGAGCAGTGTGGTTTCAGAAGTGGTAGAGGATGTGTGGATCAGGTGTTTGCTTTGAATAATGTATGTAAGAAATACTTAGAAAAGCAAATGGATTTGTATGTAGCATTTATGGATCTGGAGAAGGCATATGATAAGAGTTGATAGAGATGCTCTGTGGAAGGTATTAAAAATATATGGTGTGGTCAGCAAGTTGTTAGAAGCAGTGAAAAGTTTTTATCGAGGATGTAAGGCATGTGTACCTGTAGGAAGAGAGGAAAGTGATTGGTTCTCAGTGAAGGTAGGTTTGCGGCAGGGGTGTGTGATGTCTCCATGGTTGTTTAATTTGTTTATGGATGGGGTTGTTAGGGAGGTGAATGCAAGAGTTTTGGAAAGAGGGGCAAGTATGAAGTCTGCTGGGGATGAGAGAGCTTGGGAAGTGAGTCAGTTGTTGTTCGCTAATGATACAGCGCTGGTGGCTGATTCATGTGTGAAACTGCAGGAGCTGGTGACTGAGTTTTGGTAAAGTGTGTGAAAGAAGAAAGTTAAGAGTAAATGTGAATAAGAGCAAGTTTATTAGGTACAGTACGGTTGAGGGTCAAGTCAATTGGGAGGTAAGTTTGAATGGAGAAAAACTGGAGGAAGTAAAGTGTTTTAGATATCTGGGAGTGGATCTGGCAGCGGACGGAACCATGGAAGCGGAAGTGGATCATAGGGTGGGGGAGGGGACGAAAATTCTGGGAGCCTTGAGGAATGTTTGGAAGTCGAGAACATTATCTCGGAAAGCAAAAATGGGTATGTTTGAAGGACTAGTGGTTCCAACAATGTTGTATGGTTGCCAGGCGTGGGCTATGGATAGAGTTGTGCGCAGGAGGGTGGATGTGCTGGAAATGAGATGTTTGAGGACAATATGTGGTGTGAGGTGGTTTGATCGAGTAAGTAATGTAAGGGTAAGAGAGATGTGTGAAAATAAAAAGAGTGTGATTAAAAGAGCAGAAGAGGGTGTTTTGAAATGGTTTGGTCACATGGACAGAATGAGTGAGGAAAGATTGACCAAGAGGATATATGTGTCAGAGGTGGAGAGAACGAGGAGAAGTGGGAGACCAAATTGGAGGTGGAAAGATGGAGTGAAAAAGATTTTGAGTGATCGGGGCCTGAACATGCAGGAGGGTGAAAGGCGTGCAAGGAATAGAGTGAATTGGATCGATGTGGTATACTGGGGTCGACGTGCTGTCAGTGGATTGAACCAGAGCATGTGAAGGGTCTTGGGTAAACCATGGAAAGTTCTGTGGGGCCTGTATGTGGAAAGGGAGCTGTGGTTTCGGTGTATTATTACCTGACAGCTAGAGACTGAGTGTGAACGAATGGGGTCTTTGTTGTCTTTTCTTAGCGCTACCTCGCACACATGAGGGGAGAGGGGGTTGTTATTCCATGTGTGGCGGGGTGGCGATGGGAATAAATAAAGGCAGACAGTATGAATTATGTACAGTGTATATATGTATATGTCTGTGTGTGTATATATATGTGTGCATTGTGATGTATACTATAGGTATGTATATTTGCGTGTGTGGACGTGTATATATATACATGTGTATATGGGTGGGTTGGGCCATTCTTTCGCCTGTTTCCTTGTGCTACCTCGCTTACGCGGGAGACATCGACAAAGCAAAATAAATAAACAAATAAATATATCTATCTATATCTCTGATGCCTGTTCCCTTTGAGAACTCCCATCAAGGATGTGGCCACAGCAAAAGAGTCTCCACTTGTCAATGTGAGAACTCCCATCAAGGATGTGGCCACAGCAAAAGAGTCTCCACTTGTCAATGTCCCCACATGTTTCCCTTTGCTTACACCATTTCATGCATTCTTCCACCACTTCTCTCCCGCTCTGATTCCCCATGTCACAGGTGGCCTTCCTCTCTTCCTCTCATACTAGACCCCTTTAATCATACTATGAAACACCCTCCTTCTAAACTTCCTATCTTTCATTCTTTCTATGAGCCCAAATAACCTCAAGATTACATTTTCTCCCATTCTACCACTCCACAACACATTCCCTCTGCATTACCTGCCATATCAGATCTCTCATACACCCCTCCATTTCTTTCTTCATTCCATCTAGCATAAAACAAGCCTTCTCATATAGCTCATTACCGCAGCTTAGATTCTTGACCGCTGTGACTCATTTCATGTCCATGTTTTGACTGCATAGGTCAGGGTCAAGAGGAATATGCAGTCTCTTAATCCTTTCTTCACTTTCATACTTATACCTCTACCTTTCATTATTCTAGTAAGAGACCCAATGACTCTTCTACCCTGTACTACTCTCCCCCTTATCTCTCCTTCTGTATCACCAAACATACCCAATATAGCTCCTAAATATTTAAATTCTCTCACCTATTCCAGTTTTTATCACTTCATATCTATAACATAGTTTAGAACACTTTCTTCTCTTACATTATAGTTTTGCAACATCAATACTTTCACTCCGTTTCCTTGCAAACACCATTACTTTACTTTTACTTGTATTTATAGACTGTGTCACAGCGGTTAGCGTTTCTGACCATGACACGTTCACAGGCATTTAAGGTCGAGCACAATGGCTTGAATCCTAGCAGCGGAGATCAGTCCACAGTCAACCTACCTGTTCATCTACTTCTTGGGGTTGGTTGATAAAATGGGTACCTGGAGTGAAAAAGATTTTGAGTGATCGGGGATTGAGCATGTAGGAGGTTGAAGGCGTGAAAGGAATAGAGTAAATTGGAATGATGTGGCGCACAGGGATCGATGTGCTGTCAATGGATAAAACCAGGGCATGTTAAGCGTCTGGGGTGAACCAGCGAAAGTTCTGTGGGGCCTGGATGTAGTAGAAAGGGAGCTGTGGTTTCGGTGCATTATACATGACAGCTAGAGACTGGGTGTGAATGAATGTGGCCTTTGATGTCTTTTCCTAGCGCTACCTCGCGCACATGTGGGGGAGGGGGTTGTAATTTCATGTGTGGCGGGGTGGCGATGGGAATGAATAAGGGCAGATGTATGAATCATGTACATGTGTATATATGTATATGTCTGTGGGTGTATATATATGCATACGTTGAGATGTATAGGTATGTATATGTGCGTGTGTGGACGTGTATGTATATAAATGTGTATGTGGGTGGGTTCGGCCATTCTTTCGTCTGTTTCCTTGCGCTACCTCGCTAATGCGGCAGACATCGACAAAGTATGATAAATAAATAAATAAATAAATATACATACCCATACATCTCAACGTATACATACATATACACACACAGACATATACATATATACACATGTACATAATTCATACTGTCTGCCTTCATTCATTCCCATCGCCACCCTGACACACATGATATAACAACCCCTTCCCCCCTTATGTTCGCGAGGTAGCGCTAGGAAAAGACAACAAAGGCCACATTCGTTCACATTCAGTCTCTAGCTATCATGTATAATGCACCGAAACCACAGCTCCCTTTCCACATCCAAGCCCAACAGAACTTTCCATGGTTTACCCCAGACGCTTCACATGCCCTGGTTCAATCCATTGACAGCATGTCGACCCCGGTATACCACATCATTCCAATTCACTCTATTCCTTGCATGCCTTTCACCCTCCTGCATGTTTAGGCCACGAACATTCAAAATCTTTTTCACTCCATCTTTCCACCTCCAATTTGGTCTCCCACTTCTCGTTTCCTCCACCTCTGACATATATATCCTCTTGGTCAATCTTTCCCAACTCATTCACTCCATGTGACCAAAGCATTTCAAAAACATCCTCTTTTGCTCTCAAAACCACACTCTTTTTATTACCACACATCTATCTTACTCTTTCATTACTTACTCGATCAAATCACCTCACACCACATATTGTCCTCAAACGTCTCATTTCCAGCACATCCACCCTACTCCGCAAAACTCTATCTATAGCCCACGCCTCGCAACCATATAGCATTGTTAGATCCACTATTCCTTCAAACATACCCATTTTTGCTTTTCAAGATAATGTTCTCGACTTCCACACATTCTTCAACGCTCCCAGAACTTTTGCCCCCTTCCCCACCCTATGATTCACTTTCTTTTTCATGGTTCCATCCACTGCCAAATCCACTCCAAGATATCTAAAACACTTCACTTCCTCCAGTTTTTCTCCATTCAATAACTTACTTCCCAGTTGACTTGTCCCTCAGCCCTACTGTACCTAATAACCTTGCTCTTAATCACATTTACTCTCAGCTTTCTTCTTCCACACACTTTACCAAACTCAGTCACCAGATTCTGCAGTTTCTCACAAGAATCAGCCATCAGCGATATATCATCAGTGAGCAACAACTGACACACTTCCCAAGCTCTCTCATCCACAACAGACTGCATACTTGTCCCTCTTTCCAAAACTCTTGCATTCATGTCCCTAATAGCCCCATCCATAAACAAATTAAGCAACCATGGAGACATCACACACCCCTGCCGCAAACCAACATTCACTGAGAACCAACCACTTTCTTCCTACACGTACACATCCCTTACATCCTCGATAAAAACTTTTCACTGCTTCTAACAACTTGCCTTCCACACCATATATTCTTAATACCTTCCAAAGAGCATCTCTATCAATTCTGTCATATGCCTTCTCCAGATCCATTAATGTTACATATAAATCCATTTGCTTTTCTAAGTCATTCTCACATACATTCTTCAAGCAAACACCTGATCCACACATCCTCTACCACTTCTGAAACCATACTGCTCTTCCCCAATCTGATGCTCTGTACATGCCTTCACCCTCTCAATCAATACCCTCCCATATAATTTCACTGGGAATACTCAACAAACTTATACCTCTGTAATATGAGCACTCACTTCTATCCCCTTTGCCTTTGTACAATGGCAATATGCAAACATTCTGCCAGTCCTCAGGCACCTCACCATGAGTCATACATACATTAAATAACTTCACCAACCAGTCAACATTATAGTCACCCTCTTTCTTAATAAATTCCACTGCAATACCATCCAAACCCGCTGCCTTGCCGGCTTTCATCTTCCGCAAAGCTTTTACTACCTCTTATCTGTTTACCAAATGATTCTCC
The DNA here is from genome assembly GCF_036320965.1 of Panulirus ornatus. Taxonomy (NCBI): domain Eukaryota; kingdom Metazoa; phylum Arthropoda; class Malacostraca; order Decapoda; family Palinuridae; genus Panulirus; species Panulirus ornatus. The sequence continues at coordinate 3,227,601 of NC_092241.1, read as the reverse complement.
CTAACCCTCTCACTTTGCACACCACCTCGACCAAAACACCCTATATCTGCCACTCTGTCATCAAACACATTCAACAAACCTTCAAAATACTCACTCCATCTCCTTATCACATCACCACAACTTGTTACATTTATTTATTTTATATCTATTTTCCTTTGTCGCTGTCTCCCGCGTTAGCGAGGTAGCACAAGGAAACAGACGAAAGAATGGCCCAACCCATCCATATACACATGTATATACATACACGTCCACACACGCAAATATACATATCTATACATCTCAACGTATACATATATATACACACACAGACATATACATAAATACACATGTACATAATTCATATTGTCTCCCTTTGTTCATTCCCATCGCCACCCTGCCACACATAAAATATCAACCCCCCCCCCCCCCCTCATGTGCGCGGGGTAGCGCTACGAAGACAACAAAGGCCCCATTCGTTCACACTCAGTCTCTAGCTGTCATGTAATAATGCACCGAAACCACAGCTCCCTTTCCACATCCAGGCCCCACAGAACTTTCCATGGTTTACCCCACACGCTTCACATACCCAGGTTCAATCCATTGACAGCACGTCGACCCCGGTATACCACATCGTTCCAATTCACTCTATTCCTTGCACGGCTTTCACCCTCCTGTGTGTTCAGGCCCCGATCACTCAAAATCTTTTTCACTCCATCTTTCCACCTCCAATTTGGTCTCCCACTTCTCCTCGTTCCCTCCACCTCTTACACATATATCCTCTTTGTCAATCTTTTCTTACTCATTCTCTCCATGTGACCAAACCATTTCAAAAACACCCTCTTTTGCTCTCTCACCCACACGCTTTTTATTACCACACATCTCTCTTACCCTTTCATTAGTTACTCGATCAAACCACCTCACACCACATATTGTCCTCAAACGTCTCATTTCCAGCACATCCACCCTACTCCGCAAAACTCTATCTATAGCCCACGCCTCGCAACCACATAACATTGTTAGATACACTATTCCTTCAAACATACCCATTTTTGCTTTCCGAGATAATGTTCTCGACTTCCACACATTCTTCAACGCTCCCAGAACTTTTGCCCCCTCCCCCACCCTATGATTCACTTTCACTTCCATGGTTCCATCCACTGCCAAATCCACTCCAAGATATCTAAAACACTTCACTTCCTCCAGTTTTTCTCCATTCAAACTTACTTCCCAGTTGACTTGTCCCTCAGCCGTAATGTACCCAATAACCTTGCTCTTATTCACATTTACTCTCAGCTTTCTTCTTCCACACACTTTACCAATTTCAGTCACCAGCTTCTGCAGTTTCTCACAAGAATCAGCCACCAGCGCTGTATCATCAGTGAACAACAACTGACTCACTTCCCAAGCTCTCTCATCCACAACAGACTGCATACATGCCCCTCTTTCCAAAACTCTTGCATTCATGTCCCTAATAACCCCATCCATAAACAAATTAAGCAACCATGGAAACATCACACACCCCTGCCGCAAACCAACATTCACTGAGAACCAACCACTTTCTTCCTACACGTACACATGCCTTACATCCTCGATAAAAATTTTCACTGCTTCTAACAACTTGCCTTCCACACCATATATTCTTAATACCTTCCAAAGCGCATCTCTATCAATTCTGTCATATGCCTTCTCCAGATCCATAAATGCTACATATAAATCCATTTGCTTTTCTAAGTCATTCTCACATACATTCTTCAAGCAAACACCTGATCCACACATCCTCTAACACTTCTGAAACCATACTGCCCTTCCTCAATCTGATGCTCTGTACATGCCTTCACCCTCTCAATCAATACCCTCCCATATAATTTCCCAGGAATACTCAACAAACTTATATCTCTGTAATTTGAGCACTCATTTCTATCCCCTTTGCCTTTGTACAATGGCAATATGCAAACATTCTGCCAGTCATCAGGCACCTCACCATGAGTCATCCATACATTAAATAACTTCACCAGCCAGTCAACAATATAGTCACCCTCTTTCTTAATAAATTCCACTGCAATACCATCCAAACCCGCTGCCTTGCCAGTTTTCATCTTCCGCAAAGCTTTTACTACCTCTTCTCTGTTTACCAAATCATTCTCCCTAACCCTCTCACTCTGCACACCACCTCGACCAAAACACCCTATATCTGCCACAATCAACAAACCTTCAAAATACTCACTCCATCTCCTTCTCACACCACCACAACTTGTTACATTTATCTATTTTATCTTTATTTTCCTTTGTCGCTGTCTCCCGCGTTAGTGAGGTAGCACAAGGAAACAGACGAAAGAATGGCCCAACCCACCCACATACACATGTATATACATACACGTCCACACACGCAAATATACATATCTATACATCTCAACGTATACATATATATATACACACACAGACATATACACATATACACATGTACATAATTCATATTGTCTCCCTTTATTCATTCCCATCGCCACCCTGCCACACAGGAAAGATCAACCCTCCCCTTATGTGCGCGGGGTAGCGCTAGGAAGACAACAAAGGCCACATTCGTTCACGCTCAGTCTCTAGCTATCATGTAATAATGCACCGAAACCACAGCTCCCTTTCCACATCCAGGCCCCACAGAACTTTCCATGGTTTACCCCACACGCTTCACATACCCAGGTTCAATCCATTGACAGCACGTCGACCCCGGTATACCAAATCGTTCCAATTCACTCTATTCCTTGCACGGCTTTCACCCTCCTGTGTGTTCAGGCCCCGATCACTCAAAATCTTTTTCACTCCATCTTTCCACCTCCAATTTGGTCTCCCACTTCTCCTCATTCCCTCCACCTCTGACACATACATCCTCTTTGTCAATCTTTTCTTACTCATTCTCTCCATGTGACCAAACCATTTCAAAACATCCTCTTTTGCTCTCTCTCCCACTCGCTTTTTATTACCACACATCTCTCTTACCCTTTCATTACTTACTCGATCAAACCACCCCACACCACATATTGTCCTCAAACATCTTATTTCCAGCACATCCACCATCCTCCGCACAGCTTTATCTATAGCCCTTGCCTCGCAATCAGATATCATTGTTGGAACCACTGTTCCTTCAAACATACCCATTTTTGCTTTTGAAGATAACGTTCTCGACTTCCAAACATTCGTCAACACTCCAAGAACTTTCACCCCCTCCCCCACCCTATGATTTACTTCCGCTTCCATGGTTCCATCCGCTGCCAAATTAACTCCCAAATATCTAAAACACTTCACTTCCTCTAGTTTTTCTCCATTCAAACTTACCTCCCAATTGACTTGTCCCTCAACCCTAATGTACCTAATAACCTTGTTCTTATTCACATTTACTCTCAGCTTTCTTCTTTCACACACTTTACCAAACTCAGTCACCAGCTTCTGCAGTTTCACACCCG
>NC_092241.1:3150794-3224067 GCF_036320965.1 Panulirus ornatus | reverse complement strand
TGATTCTGATTACGCCTTCAGGAGTGATAGGATTTCCCATTCTATTGTTGAAATAAAAGATGGCATTATCAGTTTCCAGAACACCTCTTCCTATTTTTCACATTTACTAATATTATCTATATATCTATTTATCCCTGGGGTTGGGGCGAAAGAATATTTCCCCACGCTTTCCTCACGTGTCGTAGCAAGCGACTAAAGGGGACGGGAGCGGGGGGCCAGATAGAAGAACCCTGCCCTCCTTGTACTCTAACTTTCTAAAATGGGAAAACAGAACAGGAGTTCACGCGGAGAAGAGCTTAAAGAGTAGAGAGCGAGTTAAGAGAGTAGGAGTTTTAGAGTTAAAGGCTATAAGTTGTTAATTCTTAATAAAGATTTAGAGAGTGTATCTCTCGAAGGCTCAGATTGGGATAGTAGATGTGTGTGGAATGTAACCCAAGATGAGAAAAAAGGAGTGATAGGTAGTATGTTTGAGGAAAGGAAACTGGGGTGTTTGGCTCTGTGTGAAAACGAAGCTCAAGTGTAAAGGGACGAGGTGGTTTGGAATGTATTGGGGAGTAAAGTCAGGGGTTAGTGAGAGGACAAGAGCACGGAAAGGAGAGTAAGTAGCACTAATGTGTAACAGTTTAGATGTGGAGTATGTGCTGAGTGTAAGAACGTAACTCTAGATTAATATGGGTAAAACTGAAAGTTGATGGAGAGAGATGGGTGATTATTGGTGCTATGCAATGGGCATGAGACGAAAGATCATGGAGGCAGTGTTTTGGGAGCAGTGAATGACGTGTGTTAGTGGTTTTGATGCACAAGACCGGGTTATAGTGATGGGTGATTTGAATGCAAAGGTGGGTATGTGCAGGTTGAGGGACTAATTGGTATACATGGGGTGTTCAGGTGTTGTAAATGGAATGAAAGAGCTTGTAGATTTATGTGCTCAAAAAAGGACTGTGATTGGAATACCTGGTTTAAAAAGCGAGATATACATAAAGTATACGTATGTATGTAGGAGAGATGGCCCAGGAGAGCGTTATTGGATTACGTGTTAATTGATAGGCGCACGAAAGAGACACTTTTGGATGTTAATGTGCTGAGAGGTGCAACTGGAGGGATGTCTGATCATCATCTTGTGGAGGCGAAGGTGAAGATTTGTAGGGTTTTCAGAAAAGAAGAGAAAATGTTAGAGTGAAGAGAGTGGTTAGAGTAAGTGAGCTTGGGAAGGAGACTTGTGTGAAGACGTACCAGGAGAGACTGAATACAGAATGGAAAAAGGTGAGAACAAAGGAGGTAAGGGGAGTGGGGGAGGAATGGGATGTATTTAGGGAAGCAATGATGGCTTGCGCAAAAGATGCTTGTGGCATGAGAAGCGTGGGAGGTGGGTTGATTAGAAAGGGTAGTGAGTGGTGGGATGAAGACGTAAGATTATTAGTGAAAGAGAAGAGAGAAGCATTTGGACGATTTTTGCAGGGAAAAAATGCAAATGAGTGCGAGATGTATAAAAGAGAGAGGCAGGAGGTCAAGAGAAAGGTGCAAGAGGTGAAAAAGAGGGCAAATACGAGTTGGGGTGAGAGAGTATCATTAAATTTTAGGGAGAATAAAAAGATGTTTTGGAAGGAGGTAAATAAAGTGCGTAAGACAAGGGAGTAAAGGGAAATGGCTAATGGGGAGGTGATAAAAAAGTAGTGGTGATGTGAGAAGGAGATGGAGTGAGTATTTTGAAGGTTTGTTGAATGGTTTGATGATAGAGTGGCAGATATAGGGTGTTTTGGTCGAGGTGGTGTGCAAAGTAGGAAAGGGTTGGGGAAAAATTGATTTGGTAAACAGAGAAGAGTGTAGTAAAAGCTTTGGGGGAAGATGAAACCCGGCAAGGTAGCAGGGTTGGATGGAATTGCAGTGGAATTTATTAAAAAAAGGGGGTGACTGTATTGTTGACTGGTTGGTAATGTTATTTGACGTATGTATAAATTCATGGTGAGGTGCCTGGGGATTGGCGGAATGCTTGCATAGTGCCATTGTACAAAGGCAAAGGGATAAGAGTGAGTGCTCAAATTACAGAGTATAAGTTTGCTGAGTATTCCCGGTAAATTGTATGGGAGGTATTGTTGAGAGGGTGGAAGGCATATACAGAGCATCATGATTGGGGAAGAGCAGTGTGGTTTCAGAAGTGGTAGAGGATGTGTGGATCAGGTGTTTGCTTTGAAGAAATGTATGAGAGAATACTTAGAAAAGCAAATGGATTTGTATGTAGCTTTTATGGATCTGGAGAAGGCATATGATAAGAGTTGATAGAGATGCTCTGTGGAAGGTATCAAAATATATGGTGTGGTCAGCAAGTTTTTAGAAGCAGGGGAAAAGTTTTTATCGAGGATGTAAGGCATGTGTACCTGTGGAAGAGAGGAAGTGTTTGTTCTCAGTGAACGTAGGGTTTGCGGCAGGGTGTGTGATGTCTCCATGGGTTGTTTAATTTGTTTATGGATGGGTTGTTAGGAGGTGAATGCAGAGTTTTGGAAGGGGGGCAAGTTATGAAGTCTGTTGGGATGAGAGAAGCTTGGGAAGTGAGTCAGTTGTTGTTCGCTAATGATACAGCGCTGGTGGCTGATTCATGTGGAGAAACTGCAGGAGCTGGTGACTGAGTTTTGATAAAGTGTGTGAAAGAAGAAAGTTAAGAGTAAATGTGAATAAGAGCAAGTTTATTAGGTACAGTAGGGTTGAGGGTCAAGTCAATTGGAGGTAAGTTTGAATGGAGAAAAAAATGGAGGAAGTAAAGTGTTTTAGATATCAGGGAGTGGATCTGGCAGCGGACGGAAACCCATGGAAGCGGAAGTGAATCATAGGGTGGGGGAGGGGACGAAAAAATTCTGGGAGCCTTGAGGAATGTTTGGAAGTCGAGAACATTATCTCGGAAAGCAAAAATGGGTATGTTTGAAGGAATAGTGGTTCCAACACTGTTGTATGGTTGCCAGGCGTGGGCTATGGATAGAGTTGTGCGCAGGAGGGTGGATGTGCTGGAAATGAGATGTTTGAGGACAATATGTGGTGTGAGGTGGTTTGATCGAGTAAGTAATGTAAGGGTTAAGAGAGATGTGTGAAAATAAAAAGAGTGTGATTAAGAGAGCAGAAGAGGGTGTTTTGAATGGTTTGGTCACATGGATAGAAGAGTGAGGAAAAATTGACCAAGAGGATATATGTGTCAGAGGTGGAGGGAACGAGGAGAAGTGGGGGGACCAAATTGGAGGTGGAAAGATGGAGTGAAAAAGATTTTGAGTGATCGGGGCCTGAACATGCAGGAGGTGAAAGGCGTGCAAGGAATAGAGTGATTGGATCGATGTGGTATACTGGGGTCGAACGTGCTGTCAATGGATTGACCAGAGCATGTGAAGGGTCTTGGGTAAACCAGGAAAGTTGTGTGTGGGCCTGGATGTGGAAAGGAGCTGTGGTTTCGGTGTATTATTACCCGACAGCTAGAGACTGAGTGTGAACGAATGGGGTCTTTGTTGTCTTTTCTTAGCGCTACCTCGCACACATGAGGGGAGAGGGGGTTGTTATTCCATGTGTGGCGGGGTGGGGGATGGAAATAAATAAAGGCAGACTAGTATGAATTATGTCAGTGTATATATGTATATGTCTGTGTATGTATATATATGTGTGCATTGTGTGATGTATAGGTATGTATATTTGCGTGTGTGGACGTGTATGTATATACATTGTTTTATGGGTGGGTTGGGCCATTCTTTCGCCTGTTCCTTGTGCTACCTCGCTAACGCGGGAGACAGCGACAAAGCAAAATAAATAAACAAATAAATATATCTATCTATATCTTGATGCCTGTTCCCTTTGAGACTCCATCAAGGATGTGGCCACAGCAAAGAGTCTCCACTTGTCAATGTGAGAACTCCCATCAAGGATGTGGCCACAGCAAAAGAGTCTCCACTTGTCAATGTCCCACATGTTTCCCTTTGCTTACACCATTTCATGCATTCTTCCACACTTCTCTCCCGCTTCTGATTCCCCATGTCACAGGTGGCCTCCTCTCTTCCTCTCATACTAGACCCCTTTAATCATACTATGAAACACCCCCCTTCTAAACTTCCTATCTTTCATTCTTTCTATGAGCCCAAATAACCTCAAGATTACATTTTCTCCCATTCTACCACTCCACAACACATTCCCTCTGCATTACCTGCCATATCAGATCTCTCATACACCCCTCATTTCTTTCCTTCATTCCATCTAGCATTAAAACAAGCCTTCTCATATAGCTCATTACCGCAGCTTAGATTCTTGACCGCTGTGACTCATTTCATGTCCATGTTTTGACTGCATAGGTCAGGGTCAAGAGGAATATGCAGTCTCTTAATCCTTTCTTCACTTTCATACTTTATACCTCTACCTTTCATTATTCTATTTAAAGTAGACCCAGTGACTCTTCTACCCTGTACTACTCTCCCCTTATCTCTCCTTCTGTATCACCAAACATACCCAATATAGCCCCTTTAAATATCTAAATTCTCTCACCTATTCCAGTTTTTATCACTTCATATCTATAACATAGTTTAGAACATTTTTCATTCTCTTACTTATAGTTTTGCAACATCAATACTTTCACTCCGTTTCTTTGCAAACACCATTACTTTACTTTTACTTGTATTTATAGACTGTGTCACAGCGGTTAGCGTTTCTGACCATGCACGTTCACAGGCATTTAAGGTCGAGCACAATGGTTTGAATCCTAGCAGCGGAGATCAGTCCACAGTCAACCTACCTGTTCATCTACTTCTTGGGGTTGGTTGATAAAATGGGTCCCTGGGTGAAAAAGATTTTGAGTGAATCGGCGATTGAGCATGTAGGAGGTTGAAGGGTGAAAGGAATAGAGTAAATTTGGGAAATGATGTGGCGTACAGGGATCGACGTGCTATCAATGGAAAAAACCAAGGCATGTTAAGCTTTCGGGGGTGAACCAGCGAAAGTTCTGTGGGGCCTGGATGTAGTAGAAAGGGAGCTGTGGTTTCGGTGCATTTACATGACAGTAGAGACTGGGTGTGAATGAATGTGGCCTTTGATGTCTTTTCCTAGCGCTACCTCGCGCACATGTGGGGGAGGGGGTTGTAATTTCATGTGTGGCGGGGTGGCGATGGGAATGAATAAGGGCAGATTTTATGAATCATTCATGTGTATATATGTATATGTCTGTGGGTTGTATAATATATGTATAGTGAGATGTATAGGTATGTATATGTGCGTGTGTGGACGTGTATGTATATAAATGTGTATGTGGGTGGGTTTCGGCCATTCTTTCGTCTGTTTCCTTGCGCTACCTCGCTAATGCGGCAGACACCGACAAAGTATGATAAATAAATAAATAAATAAATATACATACCCATACATCTCAACGTTAACATACATATACACACAGACATATACATATATACACATTTTACATAATTCATACTGTCTGCCTTCATTCATTCCCATCGCCACCCTGACACACATGATATAACAACCCCTTCCCCCCTTATGTTCGCGAGGTTAGCGCTAGGAAAGACAACAAAGGCCACATTCGTTCACATTCAGTCTCTAGCTATCATGTATAATGCCCGAAACCACAGCTCCCTTTCCACATCCAAGCCCAACAGAACTTTCATGGTTTACCCAGACGCTTCACATGCCCTGGTTCAATCCATTGACAGCATGTCGACCCCGGTATACCACATCATTCCAATTCACTCTATTCCTTGCATGCCTTTCACCCTCCTGCATGTTTAGGCCACGAACATTCAAAATCTTTTTCACTCCATCTTTCCACCTCCAATTTGGTCTCCCACTTCTCCTCGTTTCCTCCACCTCTGACATATATATCCTCTTGGTCAATCTTTCCCAACTCATTCACTCCATGTGACCAAAGCATTTCAAAAACATCCTCTTTTGCTCTCAAAACCACACTCTTTTTATTACCACACATCTCTCTTACTCTTTCATTACTAACTCGATCAAATCACCTCACACCACATATTGTCCTCAAACGTCTCATTTCCAGCACATCCACCCTCCTGCGCACAACTCTATCCATAGCCCACGCCTCGCAACCATATAACATTATTAGATCGACTATTCCTTCAAACATACCCATTTTTGCTTTTCAAGATAATGTTCTCGACTTCCACACATTCTTCAACGCTCCCAGAACTTTTGCCCCCTCCCCCACCCTACGATTCACTTTCTTTTTCATGGTTCCATCCACTGCCAAATCCACTCCAAGATATCTAAAACACTTCACTTCCTCCAGTTTTTCTCCATTCAAACTTACTTCCCAGTTGACTTGTCCCTGAGCCGTAATGTACCCAATAACCTTACTCTTATTCACATTTACTCTCAGCTTTCTTCTTCCACACACTTTACCAATTTCAGTCACCAGCTTCTGCAGTTTCTCACAAGAATCAGCCACCAGCGCTGTATCATCAGTGAACAACAACTGACTCACTTCCCAAGCTCTCTCATCCACAACAGACTGCATACATGCACCTCTTTCCAAAACTCTTGCATTCATGTCCCTAATAACCCCATCCATAAACAAATTAAGCAACCATGGAAACATCACACACCCCTGCCGCAAACCAACATTCACTGAGAACCAACCACTTTCTTCCTACACGTACACATGACTTACATCCTCGATAAAAATTTTCACTGCTTCTAACAACTTGCCTTCCACACCATATATTCTTAATACCTTCCAAAGCGCATCTCTATCAATTCTGTCATATGCCTTCTCCAGATCCATAAATGCTACATATAAATCCATTTGCTTTTCTAAGTCATTCTCACATACATTCTTCAAGCAAACACCTGATCCAAACATCCTCTAACACTTCTGAAACCATACTGCTCTTCCTCAATCTGATGCTCTGTACATGCCTTCACCCTCTCAATCAATACCCTCCCATATAATTTCCCAGGAATACTCAACAAACTTATATCTCTGTAATTTGAGCACTCATTTCTATCCCCTTTGCCTTTGTACAATGGCAATATGCAAACATTCTGCCAGTCATCAGGCACCTCACCATGAGTCATACATACATTAAATAACTTCACCAGCCAGTCAACAATATAGTCACCCTCTTTCTTAATAAATTCCACTGCAATACCATCCAAACCCGCTGCCTTGCCAGTTTTCATCTTCCGCAAAGCTTTTACTACCTCTTCTCTGTTTACCAAATCATTCTCCCTAACCCTCTCACTCTGCACACCACCTCGACCAAAACACCCTATATCTGCCACAATCAACAAACCTTCAAAATACTCACTCCATCTCCTTCTCACATCACCACTACTTGTTATCACCTCCCCATTTATCTATTTTATCTTTATTTTCCTTTGTCGCTGTCTCCCGCGTTAGTGAGGTAGCACAAGGAAACAGACGAAAGAATGGCCCAACCCACCCACATACACATGCATATACATACACGTCCACACACGCAAATATACATATCTATACATCTCAACGTATACATATATATGTACACACACAGACATATACATATATACACATGTACATAATTCATATTGTCTCCCTTTATTCATTCCCATCGCCACCCTGCCACACAGGAAAGATCAACCCTCCCCTTATGTGCGCGAGGTAGCGCTAGGAAGACAACAAAGGCCACATTCGTTCACGCTCAGTCTCTAGCTATCATGTAATAATGCACCGAAACCACAGCTCCCTTTCCACATCCAGGCCCCACAGAACTTTCCATGGTTTACCTCACACGCTTCACATACCCAGGTTCAATCCATTGACAGCACGTCGACCCCGGTATACCAAATCGTTCCAATTCACTCTATTCCTTGCACGGCTTTCACCCTCCTGTGTGTTCAGGCCCCGATCACTCAAAATCTTTTTCACTCCATCTTTCCACCTCCAATTTGGTCTCCCACTTCTCCTCATTCCCTCCACCTCTGACACATATATCCTCTTTGTCAATCTTTTCTTACTCATTCTCTCCATGTGACCAAAACATTTCAAAACATCCTCTTTTGCTCTCTCACCCACTCGCTTTTTATTACCACACATCTTTCTTACCCTTTCATTACTTACTCGATCAAACCACCCCACACCACATATTGTCCTCAAACATCTTATTTCCAGCACATCCACCATCCTCCGCACAGCTTTATCTATAGCCCTTGCCTCGCAATCAGATATCATTGTTGGAACCACTGTTCCTTCAAACATACCCATTTTTGCTTTTGAAGATAACGTTCTCGACTTCCAAACATTCGTCAACACTCCAAGAACTTTCACCCCCTCCCCCACCCTATGATTTACTTCCGCTTCCATGGTTCCATCCGCTGCCAAATTAACTCCCAAATATCTAAAACACTTCACTTCCTCTAGTTTTTCTCCATTCAAACTTACCTCCCAATTGACTTGTCCCTCAACCCTAATGTACCTAATAACCTTGTTCTTATTCACATTTACTCTCAGCTTTCTTCTTTCACACACTTTACCAAACTCAGTCACCAGCTTCTGCAGTTTCACACCCGAATATGCCACCAGCGCTGTATCATCAACGAACAACAACTGACTCACTTCCCAAGCTCTCTCATCCACAACAGACTGCACTCTTGTCCCCCTTGCCAAAACTCCTGCATTCACCTCCCTAACAACCTCATCCATATACAAATTAAACAACCATGGAGACATCACGCACCCCTCCTGGAAACCAACATTCACTGAGAACCAATCACTTTCCTCTCTTCCTACATGTACACATGCATTACATCTTTGATAAAAACTTTTCACTGCTCCTAACAACTTGTTGACCACACCATATATTCTTAATACCTTCCACAGAGCATCTCTATCAACTCTATCATATGCCTCCTCCAGATCCATGAATGCTACATACAAATCCATTTGCTTTTCTAAGTATTTCTCACATACATTCTTCAAAGCAAACACCTGATCCACACATCCTCTACCACTTCTGAAACCACACTGCTCTTCCCCAATCTGATGCTCTGTACATGCCTTCACGCTCTCAATCAATGCCCTCCCATATAATTTACCATTCAAACTTACCTCCCAATTTACTAGTCCCTCAACCCTACTGAACCTAACAACCTTGCTCTTCTTCTCATTTACTTTCAACTTTCTCATTTCACACACTTTACCAAACTCAGTCACCAACCTTTACAGTTTCTCACTCGAATCAACCAATAGCGCTGTATCATCCGCAAACAACAACTGACTCACTTCCTAGGCCCTCTTATCCATAACTGACTGCATACCTGCCCCTCTCTCCGAAACTCTTGCATTCACCTCCCTAACCCCCCCCCCCCCCATCCATAAACAAATTGAACAACCATTGGGACATCACACACCCCTGCCGCAAACCGACATTCACTGGGAACCAATCATTTTCCTCTCTTCCAACTCGTACACATGCCTTACATCCTTGGTAAAAACTTTTCACTGCTTCTAGCAACTTACCTCCCGCACCATATACTCTTTAAACCTTCCATAAAACATCTCTATCAACCCTCTCATATATATATATATATATATATATATATATATATATATATATATATATATATATATATATATATATATATATATATATATATTCATTATCCCTGGGGATAGGGGAGAAAGAATACTTCCCACGTATTCCCTGCGTGTCGTAGAAGGCGACTAAAAGGGGAGGGAGTGGGTGGCTGGAAATCCTCCCCTCTCGTTTTTTTTTAATTTTCCAAAAGAAGGAACAGAGAAGGGGGCCAGGTGAGGATTTTCCCTCTAAGGCCCAGTCCTCTGTTCTTAACGCTACCTCGCAAATGCGGGAAATGGCGAATAGTATGAAAAAAAAAAATATAGTCATATTTATTTATTTTGCTTTGTCGCTATCTCCCGCGTTTGCGAGGTAGCGCAAGGAAAGAAATGGCACAACCCACCCCCATACACAATGTACACACACACACGCAAATATACATACCTATACATCTCAATGTACACATATGTATACACACACAGACACATACATATATACCCATGCACAAAATTCACACTGCCTGCCCCTATTTATTCCCATCGCCACCTCGCCACACATGGAATACCATTCCCCTCCCCCCTCATGTGTGCGAGGTAGCACTAGGAAAAGACAACAAACACTCCATTCGTTCACACTCAGTCTCCAGCTGTCACACAATAATGCTCGAAACCACAGCTCCCTTTCCACATCCAGGCCCCACACAACTTTCCATGGTTTACCCCAGATGCTTCACATGCCCTGATTCAATCCACTGACAGCACGTCAACCCCGGTATACCACATCGATCCAATTCACTCTATTCCTTGCCCGCCTTTCACTCTCTTGCATGTTCAGGCCCCGATCACTCAAAATCTTTTTCACTCCATCTTTCCACCTCCAATTTGGTCTCCCACTTCTCCTCGTTCCCTCCACCTTCGACACATATATCCTCTTGGTCAATCTTTCCTCACTCATCCTCTCCATGTGCCCAAACCATTTCAAAACACCCTCTTCTGCTCTCTCAACCACGCTGTTTTTATTTCAACACATCTCTCTTACCCTTACGTTACTTACTCGATCAAACCACCTCACACCACACATTGTCCTCAAACATCTCATTTCCAGCACATCCACCCTCCTGCGCACAACTCTATCCATAGCCCACGCCTCGCAACCATACAACATTGTTGGAACCACTATTCCTTCAAACATACCCATTTCTGCTTTCGGAGATAATGTTCTCGACTTCCACACATTCTTCAAGGCTCCCAGGATTTTCGCCCCCTCCCCCACCCTATGATTCACTTCTGCTTCCATGGTTCCATCCGCTGCCAGATCCACTCCCAGATATCTAAAACACTTTACTTTCTCCAGTTTTTCTCCATTCAAACTTACCTCCCAATTGACTTGACCCTCAACCCTACTGTACCTAATAACCTTGCTCTTATTCACATTTACTCTTAACTTTCTTCTTTTACACACTTTACTTTTTTTTTTTTTTTTTTTTTTTTTTAATTTTCCAAAAGAAGGAACAGAGGGGGCCAGGTGAGGATATTCCAAAAAAGGCCCAGTCCTCTGTTCTTAACGCTACCTCGCTAACGCGGGAAATGGCAAATAGTTTAAAAGAAAGAAAAGAATATATATATATATATATATATATATATATATATATATATATATATATATATATATATATGTATATATATATATATATATGGAGTTTCCCGCAGTGTATCGAGACAGACTTCCCCAGAACTTTTTTTAAAGGGGAAGTAAATGTTTATAGTTGTGTTACTGGAGTGATAGTTTTCATACATGGTGTTTTGAAGAGAAAATAGTGAAATTGGAGAAAAATGTAGCTTAGACATTGAAGCTTATTGATACAGTGGTTAAATTGATGAGAACTGCTATTGACGTTTGTGTAAATAAATTATACATTTCCCTTTTTCCATAGCCAGAGGTTAAACCATTATGTGACATTCATTTTTTCATTCATTTCAAGCTAGAAGTTTCAGTTTTCTAAATTGTTTCTTACATTTTTCATATGTATATAATATGTATGTGTGTGTGTGTGTATATGTGCGTATGTGTGTGTATGTGTGTGTGTGTGTATATGTATATATATATGTATATTATCCCTGGGGATAGGGGTGAAAGAATACTTCCCATGTATTCCTCGCGTGTCGTAGAAAGCGACTAGAGGGGACGGGAGCGGGGGGCCAGAAATCCTCCCCTCCTTGTATTAACTTTCTAAAAGGGGAAACAGAAGAAGGAATCACGCTCATCCTCCTCGAAGGCTCAGAGTGGGGTGCCTAAATGTGTGTAGATGTAACCAAGATGTAAAAAAAGGAGAGATAGGTAGTATGTTTGAGGAAAGGAACCTGGATGTTTTGGCTCTGAGTGAAACGAAGCTCAAGGGTAAAGGGGAAGAGTGGTTTGGGAATGTCTGGGGAGTAAAGTCAGGGGTTAGTGAGAGGACAAGAGCAAGGGAAGGAGTAGCAATACTTCTGAAACAGGAGTTGTGGGAGTATGTGATAGAATGTAAGAAAGTAAATTCTCGATTAATATGGGTAAAACTGAAAGTTGATGGAGAGAGGTGGGTGATTATTGGTGCATATGCACCTGGGCATGAGAAGAAAGATCATGAGAGGCAAGTGTTTTGGGAGCAGCTAAATGAGTGTGTTAGTGGTTTTGATGCACGAGACTGGGTTATAGTGATGGGTGATTTGAATGCAAAGGTGAGTAATGTGGCAGTTGAGGGAATAATTGGTATACATGGGGTGCTCAGTGTTGTAAATGGAAATGGTGAAGAGCTTGTAGATTTATGTGCTGAAAAAGGACTGATGATTGGGAATACCTGGTTTAAAAAGCGAGATATAGATAAGTATACTTATGTAAGTAGGAGAGATGGCCAGAGAGCGTTATTGGATTACGTGTTAATTGACAGGCGTGCGAAAGAGAGACTTTTGGATGTTAATGCGCTGAGAGGTGCAACTGGAGGGATGTCTGATCATTATCTCGTGGTGGCTAAGGTGAAGATTTGTATGGGTTTTCAGAAAAGAAGAGTGAATGTTGGGGTGAAGAGGGTGGTGAGAGTAAGTGAGCTTGGGAAGGAGACCTGTGTGAGGAAGTACCAGGAGAGACTGAGTACAGAATGGAAAAAGGTGAGATCAATGGAAGTAAGGGGAGTGGGGGAGGAATGGGATGTATTTAGGGAATCAGTGATGGAGTGCGCAAAAGATGCTTGTGGCATGAGAAGAGTGGGAGGTGGGTTGATTAGAAAGGGTAGTGAGTGGTGGGATGAAGAAGTAAGAGTATTAGTGAAAGAGAAGAGAGAGGCATTTGGACGATTTTTGCAGGGAAAAAATGCAATTGAGTGGGAGATGTATAAAAGAAAGAGACAGGAGGTCAAGAGAAAGGTGCAAGAGGTGAAAAAAAGGGCAAATGAGAGTTGGGGTGAGATAGTATCATTAAATTTTAGGGAGAATAAAAAGATGTTCTGGAAGGAGGTAAATAAAGTGCGTAAGACAAGGGAGCAAATGGGAACTTCAGTGAAGGGCGCAAATGGGGAGGTGATAACAAGTAGTGGTGATGTGAGAAGGAGATGGAGTGAGTATTTTGAAGGTTTGTTGAATGTGTTTGATGATAGAGTGGCAGATATAGGGTGTTTTGGTCGAGGTGGTGTGCAAAGTGAGAGGGTTAGGGAAAATGATTTGGTAAACAGAGAAGAGGTAGTGAAAGCTTTGCGGAAGATGAAAGCCGGCAAGGCAGCAGGTTTGGATGGTATTGCAGTGGAATTTATTAAAAAAGGGGGTGACTGTATTGTTGACTGGTTGGTAAGGTTATTTAATGTATGTATGACTCATGGTGAGGTGCCTGAGGATTGGCGGAATGCGTGCATAGTGCCATTGTACAAAGGCAAAGGGGATAAGAGTGAGTGCTCAAATTACAGAGGTATAAGTTTGTTGAGTATTCCTGGTAAATTATATGGGAGGGTATTGATTGAGAGGGTGAAGGCATGTACAGAGCATCAGATTGGGGAAGAGCAGTGTGGTTTCAGAAGTGGTAGAGGATGTGTGGATCAGGTGTTTGCTTTGAAGAATGTATGTGAGAAATACTTAGAAAAGCAAATGGATTTGTATGTAGCATTTATGGATCTGGAGAAGGCATATGATAGAGTTGATAGAGATGCTCTGTGGAAGGTATTAAGAATATATGGTGTGGGAGGCAAGTTGTTAGAAGCAGTGAAAAGTTTTTATCGAGGATGTAAGGCATGTGTACGTGTAGGAAGAGAGGAAAGTGATTGGTTCTCAGTGAATGTAGGTTTGCGGCAGGGGTGTGTGATGTCTCCATGGTTGTTTAATTTGTTTATGGATGGGGTTGTTAGGGAGGTAAATGCAAGAGTCCTGGAAAGAGGGGCAAGTATGAAGTCTGTTGGGGATGAGAGAGCTTGGGAAGTGAGTCAGTTGTTGTTCGCTGATGATACAGCGCTGGTGGCTGATTCATGTGAGAAACTGCAGAAGCTGGTGACTGAGTTTGGTAAAGTGTGTGGAAGAAGGAAGTTAAGAGTAAATGTGAATAAGAGCAAGGTTATTAGGTACAGTAGGGTTGAGGGTCAAGTCAATTGGGAGGTGAGTTTGAATGGAGAAAAACTGGAGGAAGTGAAGTGTTTTAGATATCTGGGAGTGGATCTGTCAGCGGATGGAACCATGGAAGCGGAAGTGGATCATAGGGTGGGGGAGGGGGCGAAAATTTTGGGAGCCTTGAAAATGTGTGGAAGTCGAGAACATTATCTCGGAAAGCAAAAATGGGTATGTTTGAAGGAATAGTGGTTCCAACAATGTTGTATGGTTGCGAGGCGTGGGCTATGGATAGAGTTGTGCGCAGGAGGATGGACGTGCTGGAAATGAGATGTTTGAGGAAAATGTGTGGTGTGAGGTGGTTTGATCGAGTAAGTAACGTAAGGGTAAGAGAGATGTGTGGAAATAAAAAGAGCGTGGTTGAGAGAGCAGAAGAGGGTGTTTTGAAATGGTTTGGGCACATGGAGAGAATGAGTGAGGAAAGATTGACCAAGAGGATATATGTGTCGGAGGTGGAGGGAACGAGGAGAAGAGGGAGACCAAATTGGAGGTGGAAAGATGGAGTGAAAAAGATTTTGTGTAATCGGGGCCTGAACATGCAGGAGGGTGAAAGGAGGGCAAGGAATAGAGTGAATTGGAGCGATGTGGTATACAGGGGTTGACGTGCTGTCAGTGGATTGAATCAAGGCATGTGAAGCGTCTGGGGTAAACCATGGAAAGCTGTGTAGGTATGTATATTTGCGTGTGTGGACGTGTGTATGTACATGTGTATGGGGGGGAGGGTTGGGCCATTTCTTTCGTCTGTTTCCTTGCGCTACCTCGCAAACGCGGGAGACAGCGACAAAGTATAAAAAAAAAAAAAAAAAAAAAAATATATATATATATATATATATATATATATATATATATATATATATATATATATATACATATATATATATATATTTGGCAGCTCAAACATTAAGAACATATAAAGGTAATAACAAATGCATATATCATTCACTTGAATTGCACTTTCTTCATAACAAACCCAGAATGTAACATTAATTTGTATAATGATTCCTCTTTGTACTGTATTCCACACTACTTACACTAAGACCACTGTAAGCTTTAATAAAAAGACAAGGTCTAATATCTAATGTCTATCAGTCTTTACCAAATTTTCCAGTGTTATTCAATATTCACAAGAAAGGTATTCAAAATAAGTAACAGTTTCTATATGTAAAATTTCCTTTGTACACACTTGAAAATAAAACTGTCAAATACTTTTACATTCATGACTAATCAATGAATGTATCCTCTTAAACTACTGTCTGCAAAGCATTCAGAAGTTAACCATTCAAAAGCTAATCAATGAAAACTCAATTTCCAAATCTTTGTCATTCCATTCTTTAAAAAAAGAATGAAATTGTTTGGAAAAAATTAATCTTGTTGAATCTGATGTTCAATCCTATGTACATAGTTTGTTGGTTTTGAGAAAGTTTAAGTACTCTCTGGACTTTTTATCCAATTAACTATAAACCTCAGTTTGTAGAGTGGATATTTATATATGCTTGCATAGTGCCATTGTACAAAGGCAAAAGGGATAAGAGTGAGTGCTCAAATTACAGAGGTATGTGTCTTGAGTATTCCTGGTAAATCATATGGGAGGGTATTGACTGAGAGGGTGAAGGTATGTACAGAGCATCAGATTGGGGAAGAGCAGTGTGGTTTTAGAAGTGGTAGAGGATGTGTGGATCAGGTGTTTGCTTTGAGGAATGTATGTGAGAAATACTTAGAAAAGCAAATGGATTTGTATGTAGCATTTATGGATCTGGAGAAGGCATATGATAGAGTTGATAGAGATGCTCTGTGGAAGGTATTAAGAATATATGGTGTGGGAGGCAAGTTGTTAGAAGCAGTGAAAAGTTTTCATCGAGGATGTAAGGCATGTGTACATGTAGGAAGAGAGGAAAGTGATTGGTTCTCAGTGAATGTAGGTTTGCGGCAGGGGTGTGTGATGTCTCCATGGTTGTTTAATTTGTTTATGGATGGGGTTGTTAGGGAGGTGAATGCAAGAGTTTTGGAAAGAGGGGCAAGTATGCAGTCTGTTGGGGATGATAGAGCTTGGGAAGTGAGTCAGTTGTTGTTCGCTGATGATACAGCGCTGGTGGCTGATTCATGTGAGAGACTGCAGAAGCTGGTGACTGAGTTTGGTAAAGTGTGTCAAAGAAGAAAGTTAAGAGTAAATGTGAATAAGAGCAAGGCTATTAGGTACAGTAGGGTTGAGGGTCAAGTCAATTGGGAGGTAAGTTTGAATGGAGCAAAACTGGAGGAAGTAAAGTGTTTTAGATATCTGGGAGTGGATCTGGCAGCGGATGGAACCATGGAAGCGGAAGTGGATCATAGGGTGGGGGAGGGGGCGAAAATCCTGGGAGCCTTGAAGAATGTGTGGAAGTCGAGAACATTATCTCGGAAAGCAAAAATGGGTATGTTTGAAGGAATAGTGGTTCCAACAATGTTGTATGGTTGCGAGGCGTGGGCTATGGATAGAGTTGTGCGCAGGAGGATGGATGTGCTGGAAATGAGATGTTTGAGGACAATATGTGGTGTGAGGTGGTTTGATCGAGTAAGTAACGTAAGGGTAAGGGAGATGTAAGGAAATAAAAAGAGCGTGGTTGAGAGAGCAGGAGAGGGTGTTTTGAAATGGTTTGGGCACATGGAGAGAATGAGTGAGGAAAGATTGACCAAGAGGATATATGTGTCGGAGGTGGAGGGAACGAGGAGAAGTGGGAGACCAAATTGGAGGTTAAAAGATGGAGTGAAAAAGATTTTGAGTGATCGGGGCCTGAATATGCAGGAGGGTGAAAGGCGGGCAAGGAATAGAGTGAATTGGATCGATGTATTATACCGGGGTTGACGTGCTGCCAATGGATTGAATCAGGGCATGTGAAGCGTCTGGGGTAAACCATGGAAAGTTCTGTGGGGCCTGGATGTGGAAAGGGAGCTGTGGTTTTGGGCATTATTGCATGACAGCTGGAGAGTGAGTGTGAGCGAATGGGGCCTTTGTTGTCTTTTCCTGGCGCTGCCTCGCGCGCATGAGGGGGAGGGGGATGTTATTCCGTGTGTGGCGGGGTGGCGATGGGGGTGAGTAGGGGCAGACAGTGTGAATTGTGTGCATGTGTGTATATGTGTGTCTGTGTGTGTATATATGTGTGTACGTTGGGATGTGTGGGTGTGTATGTTTGCGTGTGTGGACGTGTGTGTGTGTGCATGTGTGTGGGGGTGGGTTGGGCAATTTCTTTCGTCTGTTTCCTTGCGCTACCTCGCAGGTGCGAGAGACAGCGACAAAGCAAAATAAATAAATAAATAAATAAATATATATATATATATGTGATGTGATGTGATGTGATGTGAGAAACTGCAGAAGCTGGTGACTGAGTTTGGTAAAGTGTGTGAAAGAAGAAAGTTAAGAGTAAATGTGAATAAGAGCAAGGTTATTAGGTACAGTAGGGTTGAGGGTCAAGTCAATTGGGAGGTGAGTTTGAATGGAGAAAAACTGGAGGAAGTAAAGTGTTTTAGATATCTGGGAGTGGATCTGGCAGCGGATGGAACCATGGAAGCGGAAGTGGTTCATAGGGTGGGGGAGGGGGCGAAAATCCTGGGAGCCTTGAAGAATGTGTGGAAGTCGAGAACATTATCTCCGAAAGCAAAAATGGGTATGTTTGTAGGAATAGTGGTTCCAACAATGTTGTATGGTTGCGAGGCGTGGGCTATGGATAGAGTTGTGCGCAGGAGGATGGATGTGCTGGAAATGAGATGTTTGAGGACAATGTGTGGTGTGAGGTGGTTTGATCGAGTAAGGGTAAGAGAGATGTGTGGAAATAAAAAGAACGTGGTTGAGAGAGCAGAAGAGGGTGTTTTGAAATGGTTTGGGCACATGGAGAGAATGAGTGTGGAAAGATTGACCAAGAGGATATATGTGTTGGAGGTGGAGGGAACGAGGAGAAGTGGGAGACCAAATTGGAGGTGGAAAGATGAAGTGAAAAAGATTTTGTGTGATCGGGGCCTGAACATGCAGGAGGGTGAAAGGAGGGCAAGGAATAGAGTGAATTGGATCGATGTGGTATACCGGGGTTGACGTGCTGTCAGTGGATTGAATCAGGGCATGTGAAGCGTCTGGGGTAAACCATGGAAAGCTGTGTAGGTATGTGTATTTGCATGTGTGGACGTATGTATATACATGTGTATGGGGGTGGGTTGGGCCATTTCTTTCATCTGTTTCCTTGCGCTACCTCGCAAACGCGGGAGACAGCGACAAAGCAAAAAAAAAAAAGAAAAAAAAATATATATATATATTGGATATATATATATATATATATATATATATATATATATATATATATATATATATATATATATCCCTGGGGGATATATATATATATATATATATACCTCGCAAACGCGGGAGACAGCGACAAAGTATAAAAAAAAAAAAAAAAAAAAATATATCCCTGGGGATGGGGAGAAAGAATACTTCCCACGTATTCCCTGCATGTCGTAGAAGGCGACTAAAAGGGGAGGGAGCAGGGGGCTGGAAATCCTCTCCTCTCGTTTTTTTTCAATTTTCCAAAAGAAGGAACAGAGAAGGGGGCTAGGTGAGGATATTCCCTCAAAGGCCCAGTCCTTTGTTCTTAACGCTACCTCGCTAATGCGGGAAATGGCGAATAGTATGAAAAAAAAAAAAATATATATATATATATATATATATATATATATATATATATATATATATATATATATATATATATATATATATATACATATATTGGAAAGGATCATAATTCTGTGCATGATTAAGATATTCCTATGAGTGAATGGTCATTTTTCCTCTGTGTCCTGGCGCTACCTCACTGATGCAGGAAACAGCGATTAAGTATAATAAAATGAAATACAAAATACATACATACACATACATACAAATGTAAAGACTCATACGTACTCACTCCTATCCGTTCCCAGCACAGCCTCCCCCAACAGAAAACAACATTACTATCAGCAAGGTAATGTCAGGAAACAAATAATGAAAGGCCACATCTGCTCACATCCATTCTCTAGCTGTCATGTATATTGCACCATAACCATAGTTCCCTATCCACATCTAGGCACACCAGTCCTTTCCATGGTTTACCCTAAACAATTCATATGCCCTGTTTCAGTCCATTAATGGAATGTTAACCCCAGTGTACCAAATCGCTTCAATTCACTTGATTCCATGCATGCCTTTAACCCTCCTGCATGTTCAGGCCCTGATTGTTCAAGAGCTTTTTATCTCCATTCTTTTTCTTTCATTTTGGTCTCCCACTTCTTGTTCCCTCCACTTCTGACACAGATATCCTCTTTGTTAACCTTTCCTCACTCAGTCTCCACTTCCATGGTTCCATTTGCTGTCAAGCCCACTCGCATATATCTAAAACACTACTAACTTGTCCCTCAACCCTGATGAACCTAATAACATTGCTTTTATTCACATTTACTCTCAACTTACTCCTTTCACACGCTCTTCCAAACTGTTACCAACTTCTACAGTTTCTCACTAGAATCTGCCACCAGTGCTGTATCACTGGCAAATGACAACTGACTCACTTCCCAAGCCCTCTCACCCCAACAAACTGCATACTTGCCCCTCTCTCTTAAACTCTTGCATTTACCTCCTTAACCACCCCATCCATAAACAAAATAAACACCTATGGGGACATCACATACCCCTGCTGCAGACTGACCTTCACTGGGAACCAATCAGGTAATACCTATATCTGTTTCCAAAAAGCCATCTATAAAATGAGAAAAAAATGTTACACTTGCTCCCTCAAAGGTGCACACACACACTTTGAACGAATTGCAGAGCCAAGAATTCTAAGCTCCTTTGTATGAAAAAAACCCTTTAAGATATGGTTCTAATGTGAATTAAACAAAGGAAAACTACTTACATTGTCTTTGAATGGCTATCAGCAATCCTTTGTTTGTAGTAGTTCCTTGTACTACTAAACTATAAATGGTGGCAGGGGTGGACACAACAGGAGTTGTGGTAGTGGGTACATTTCTGGTAGATGTTACATAGGGGTACAGTACTTTCCATGTCAGCAAGGCAACCAGGAAAACATTACTGAAAAATACCTATGAAACTTTAATAAATTAACAACTACATGATGAGAAAGACATTGTTATGGCATAAAGAAAGAATAGTATATCAAAACATTTATTGCATCATCTGTATAAGTGCTAAATTCAGAGGTAGTTTCAAAGAAAATCTACATATGCAATAAAACCAACTGCTGAAAATGACTTAAAAGATTTTCTAACTTTACATATCTCGTGGCTAATCCCAAAAATGCAAAAGGTGTTTAAATTTTATGTCTAACTTCTTAAAATGAGCCTTTTTTTGTAGCTCAAACACCTTCCTAAATCTTTCACAGCAAATAGAATTGTTATGAAAGGTTATGCAAGGTGTCTAAGTTATAAGCTTTATATTCTAAAAACTTTGGTCATGAAATTTACATGCCCACTTTGTGGCTGACCCCCAGAAAAGTTGAAAATCCTTTAAAAATCATTCTGTATGCACTTACCAACTGCAACACACCTGTAAGATTCTATCTTAAACTGTGCATTCCACTGAAATTAATTGCACTCATAGCCAACAGGGTTTGATCCTCTTAACTTACTGAGTATTCATGAAGATAGAATAAATATCTTGTTTAATCACAAACTTTTCCTGGATGAATGCCATTTCTTTTTTTTTTTCATACTATTTTCATACTATCCCTGGGGATAGGGGAGAAAGAATACTTCCCACACATTCCTCATGTGTCGTAGAAGGCGACTAAAGGGGACGGGAGCAGGGGGCTAGAAACCCTCCCCTCCTTGTATTTTAACTTTCTAAAAGGGGAAACAGAACAAGGAGTCACGCGGGGAGTGCTCATCTTCCTCGAAGACTCAGATTGGGGTGTCTAAATGTGTGTGGATGTAACCAAAATGAGAAAAAAGGAGAGATAGGTAGTATGTTTGAGGAAAGGAACCTGAATGTTTTGGCTCTGAGTGAAACGAAGCTCAATGGTAAAGGGGAAGAGTAGTTTGGGAATGTCTTGGGAGTAAAGTCAGGGGTTAGTGAGAGGACAAGAGTAGCAGTACTCCTGAAACAGGAGTGGTGGGAGTATGTGATAGAGTGTAAGAAAGTAAACTCTAGATTGATATGGGTAAAACTGAAAGTTGATGGAGAGAGATGGGTGATTATTGGTGCATATGCACCTGGGCATGAGAAGAAAGATCATGAGAGGCAAGTGTTTTGGGAGCAGCTGAATGAGTGTGTTAGTAGTTTTGATGCACAAGACCAGGTTATAGTGATGGGTGATTTGAATGCAAAGGTGAGTAATGTACCAGTTGAGGGAATAATTGGTATACATGGGGTGTTCAGTGTTGTAAATGGAAATGGTGAAGAGCTTGTAGATTTATGTGCTGAAAAAGGACTAGTGATTGGGAATACCTGGTTTAAAAAGACAGATATACATAAGTATACGTATGTAAGTAGGAAAGATGGCCAGAGAGCATTATTGGATTACGTATTAACTGATAGGCGCGCAAAAGAGAGACTTTTGGATGTTAATGCTGAGAGGTGCAACTGGAGGGATGTCTGATCATTATCTTGTGGAGGCGAAGGTGAAGATTTGTAGAGGTTTCCAGAAAAGAAGAGAGAATGCTGGGGTGAAGAGAGTGGGGAGAGTAATTGAGCTTGGGAAGGAGACTTGTGTGAGGAAGTACCAGGAGAGACTGAGTACAGAATGGAAAAAGGTGAGAACAAAGGAGGTAAGGGGAGTGGGGGAGGAATGGGATGTATTTAGGGAAGCAGCGATGGCTTGCGCAAAAGATGCTTGTGGCATGAGAAGCGTGGGAGGTGGGCAGATTAGAAAGGGTAGTGAGTGGTGGGATGAAGAAGTAAGATTATTAGTGAAAGAGAAGAGAGAGGCATTTGGACCATTTTTGCAGGGAAATAATGCAAATGACTGGGAGATGTATAAAAGAAAAAGACAGGAGGTCAAGAGAAAGGTGCAAGAGGTGAAAAAGAGGGCAAAAGAGAGTTGGGGTGAGAGAGTATCATTAAATCTTAGGGAGAATAAAAAGATGTTTTGGAAGGAGGTAAATAAAGTGCATAAGACAAGGGAACAGATGAGAACTTCAGTGAAGGGGGTTAATGGGGAGGTGATAAGTAGTGGTGATGTGAGCAGGAGATGGAGTGAGTATGTTGAAGGTTTGCTGAATGTGTTTGATGATAGAGTGGCAGATATAGGGTGTTTTGGTCAAGGTGGTGTGCAAAGTGAGAGGGTTAGGGAAAATGATCTGGTAAACAGAGAAGAGGTAGTAAAAGCTTTGCGGAAGATGAAAGCCGGCAAGGCAGCGGGTTTGGATGGTATTGC
Source organism: Panulirus ornatus (assembly GCF_036320965.1). Classification (NCBI taxonomy): domain Eukaryota; kingdom Metazoa; phylum Arthropoda; class Malacostraca; order Decapoda; family Palinuridae; genus Panulirus; species Panulirus ornatus. The sequence goes on along the minus strand of NC_092241.1, from coordinate 3,201,519 downwards.
AGTGGAATTTATTAAAAAAGGGGGGAGACTGTATTGTTGACTAGGTAAGGTTATTTAATGTATGTATGATTCATGGTGAAGTGCATGAGGATTGGCGGAATTCTTGCATAGTGCCACTGTACAAAGGCAATGGGGACAAAGGTGAGTGCTCAAATTACAGAGGTATAAGTTTGTTGAGTATTCCTGGGAAATCATATGGGTGGGTATTGATTGAGAGGGTGAAGGCATGTACAGAGCATCAGATTGGGAAGAGTAGTGTGGTTTCAGAAGTGGTAGAGGATGTGTGGATCAGGTGTTTGCTTTGAAGAATGTATGTGATAGATATTTAGAAAAGCAAATGGATTTGTATGTAGAATTTATGGATCTGGAGAAAGCATATGATAGAGTTGATAGAGATACTCTGTGGAAGGTTTTAAGAATATATGGTGTGGGAGGCAAGTTGTTAGAAGCAGTGAAAAGTTTTTATCGAGGATGTAAGGCATGTGTACGTGTAGGAAGAGAGGAAAGTGATTGGTTCTCAGTGAATGTAGGTTTGCTGAAGGGGTGTGTGATGTCTCCATGGTTGTTTAATTTGTTTATGGATGGGGTTGTTAGGGAGGTGAATGCAAGAGTTTTGGAAAGAGGGGCAAGTATGCAGTCTGTTGGGGATGATAGAGCTTGGGAAGTGAGTCAGTTGTTGTTCGCTGATGATACAGTGCTGGTGGCTGATTCATGTGAGAAACTGCAGAAGCTGGTGACTAACTTTGGTAAAGTGTGTGAAAGAAGAAAGTTGAGAGTAAATGTGAATAAGAGCAAGGTTATTACGTACAGTAGGGTTGAGAGTCAAGTCAATTGGGAGGTAAGTTTGAATGGAGCAAAACTGGAGGAAGTGAAGTGTTTTAGATATCAGGGAGTGGATTTGGCAGCAGATGGAACCATGGAAGTTGAAGTGAATCGTAGGGTGGGGGAGGGGGCGAAAGTTCTGGGAGCACTGAAAAATGTGTGGAAGTCGAGAACACTATCTTGGAAAGCAAAAATGGGTATGTTTGAAGGAATAGTGGTTCCAACAATGTTATATGGTTGCAAAGCATGGGCTATGGACAGAGTTGCACGCAGGAGGGTGGATGTGCTGGAAATGAGATGTTTGAGGACAATATGTGGTGTGAGGTGGTTTGATCGAGTAAGTAATAATAAGGTAAGAGAGATGTGTGGTAATAAAAAGATTGTGGTTGAGAAAGCAGAAGAGGGTGTTTTGAAATGGTTTGGTCACATGGAGAGAATGAGTGAGGAAAGATTGACAAAGAGGATATATGTATCAGAGGTGGAGGGAACGAAGAGAAGTGGGAGACCAAATTGGAGGTGGAAAGATGGAGTGAAAAAGATTTTGAGTGATCACGGCCTGAACATGAAGGAGGGTGAAAGGCGTGCAAAGAATAGAGTGAATTGGAACGATATGGTATACCGGTGTCGACGTGCTGTCAATGGATTGAGCCAGGTTATGTGAAGCGTCTGGGGTAAACCATGGAAAGTTGTGTGGGGCCTGGATGTGGAAAGGGAGCTGTGGTTTCAGTGCATTTATTACATGACAGCTAGAGATTGAGTGTGAACGATTGGGGCCTTTGTTGTCTTTCCTAGTGCTACCTCGCACACATGAGGGGGGAGGGGGTTGTTATTCCATGTGTGGCGAGGTGGCGATGGGAATAAATAAAGGCAGACAGTATGAATTATGTACATGTGTATATATGTATATGTCTGTGTGTGTATACATATGTATACATTGAGATGTATAGGTATGTATATTTGCGTGTGTGGACGTGTATGTATATACATGTGTATGTGGGTGGGTTAGGCCATTCTTTCGTCTGTTTCCTTGCGCTACCTCGCTAACACGGGAGACAGCGACAAAGCAAAATAAATATAAATAAAATATAGATGATTAAAAAATGCTATAGCCAACTTTTTTTGAATTATTTTCTATTTTTAGAAGGGTACTAACCTCCTAGTGTATCCACAGCAACGGTAACTGATACACCACAGATATACTTAAAATGCCTACAAATCCTGCTCGGCTTTGGGATTGATTCACTGAACCCTGTGTCATGAACCCTCAGCCATAGTACATTCTTTTCTTTCTTTCTTTCAAACTATTCGCCATTTCCCGCATTAGCGAGGTAGCGTTAAGAACAGATGACTGGGCCTTTGAGGGACTACCCTCACCTGGCCCAATTCTCTGTTCCTTCCACTATTTCTCTTCCTCCGGTACTCTTCCACTCTATCTCCCCATGTCACAGATGTGCGCTCTTCCTTTAAATGTTATATCATATGCTCTCCTTGAAACCTCCCCATCTTCTATTCTTTCTCCATACCTAAAAGTATAACATTTCACCCACTCTACCTCTCCACAATTCATTCTCTGCCATTCCACATCTTTCATACACCCACCTCATTTCCTAATTCATTCTATATAGTCATACTACCTTCTAATAGCTTATTTCAACAGCCTGGATTCTTTAACTCTGTGGCTCATTCCATGTCCATGTTTTGGCTGCATAGGTCAGGGTCAGGAGGACTATGTTGTCCCTTAATCCTTTCTTCACCTCATACCTATACCACCATCCTTATTCATTCTATAAATGGTAAGTTATATGGGAGGGTATTGATTGAGAGGGTGAAGGCACGTACAGAGCATCAGATTGGGGAAGAGCAGTGTGGTTTCAGAAGTGGTAGAGGATGTGTGGATCAGGTGTTTGCTTTGAGGAATGTATGTGAGAAATACTTAGAAAAGCAAATGGATTTGTATGTAGCATTTATGGACCTGGAGAAGGCATATGATAGAGTGGATAGAGATGCTCTGTGGAAGGTATTAAGAATATATGGTGTGGGAGGCAAGTTGTTAGAAGCAGTGAAAAGTTTTTATCGAGGATGTAAGGCATGTGTACGTGTAGGAAGAGAGGAAAGTGATTGGTTCTCAGTGAATGTAGGTTCGCGGCAGGGGTGTGTGATGTCTCCATGGTTGTTTAATTTGTTTATGGATGGGGTTGTTAGGGAGGTAAATGCAAGAGTTTTGGAAAGAGGGGCAAGTATGAAGTCTGTTGGGGATGAGAGAGCTTGGGAAGTGAGACAGTTGTTGTTCGCTGATGTTACAGCGCTGGTGGCTGATTCATGTGAGAAACTGCAGAAGCTGGTGACTGAGTTTGGTAAAGTGTGTGAAAGAAGAAAGTTAAGAGTAAATGTGAATAAGAGCAAGGTTATTAGGTACAGTAGGGTTGAGGGTCAAGTCAATTGGGAGGTAAGTTTGAATGGAGCAAAACTGGAGGAATTAAAGTGTTTTAGATATCTGGGAGTGGATCTGGCAGCTGATGGAACCATGGAAGCGGAAGTGGATCATAGGGTGGGGGAGGGGGCGAAAATCCTGGGAGCCATGAAGAATGTGTGGAAGTCGAGAACATTATCTCCGAAAGCAAAAATGGAAATGTTTGAAGTAACAGTGGTTCCAACAATGTTGTATGGTTGCGAGGCGTGGGCTATGGATAGAGTTGTGCGCAGGAGGATGGATGTGCTGGAAATGAGATGTTTGAGGACAATGTGTGGTGTGAGGTGGTTTGATCAAGTAAGTAACGTAAGGGTAAGAGAGATGTGTGGAAATAAAAAGAGCGTGGTTGAGAGAGCAGAAGAGGGTGTTTTGAAATGGTTTGGGCACATGGAGAGAATGAGTGAGGAAAGATTGACCAAGAGGATATATGTGTCGGAGGTGGAGGGAACGAGGAGAAGTGAGAGACCAAATTGGAGGTGGAAAGATGGAGTGAAAAAGATTTTGTGTGATCGGGGCCTGAACATGCAGGAGGGTGAAAGGAGGGCAAGGAATAGAGTGAATTGGATCGATGTGGTATATTGGGTTGACGTGCTGTCAGTGGATTGAATCAGGGCATGTGAAGCGTCTGGGGTAAACCATGGAAAGCTGTGTAGGTATGTATATTTGCGTGTGTGGACGTATGTATATACATGTGTATGGGGGTGGGTTGGGCCATCTCTTTCGTCTGTTTCCTTGCGCTACCTCGCAAACGCGGGAGACAGCGACAAAGCCAAAAAAAAAAAAAAAAAAAAAAATGGACCTAATAGCTCTTCTACTATGCACTGCTCTTTCCCTTGTTCTTCCTTCCACATCACCAAATTTTCCCAAGATAGCTCATACATACTTAAAGTCTCTCACCTCTATCAGTCTTTCTCCTCCATATCTATAACACAGTTTAGCACACTTCTTCTTTCACTCTTTCGGGTTTTGCAAAATCTATATTTCATTGTTTATTTCAAATGACATAATTTTACTTTTACTCACATTTACCCTCAATCACCTACACTTATACACACCATAAAACACACTTACAACCTTTTGTACCCCTCCTAACTCTCAGCAAACAATACAGTATCATCTGCAAACAGGATTGTCCCAGACAAATTATAGAGAGAGTGTTTCCTACTTTGAATCATATGAATGTTTTACAAGGCAACATCTATCACTTATTCCTTCCTCATCACCTGAAAACTGATTTGTTAGAAATCCATTCACAGAACTTCACTCCAGTGTAAGCTTGCTCACTCTCATGGGAGAAGAATTAACAGATATCATGCATGACAAATCACGGAGGGTGAAATATACAAAACTAGATCTGGATATTGTCCCTGCAAAGAAGACACTGAAACTTTTGTTGCAATTTTTGACAACTTAACTTTGAAAATTTAGATCTGCTCTTATTGATGTTAAAGGTAAGAAAAAACAATCTTTATCTTTTGAAGAAGAACTTCAAGTTTGCCTGTCAACAATCTGGCCAAAAATTTAACAAACTTGCAAGTCATGAATCTCAACTTTCATACTACATAGGTATGATGTATCTATACATGTTTATATCACTTTTGGGGTAAAAATTTTACTGTGGTTCAGAAAAAAATAAAGGACATTTTGTGAGAAAAAAAGGAATAGGCAAATTTTTGCATTTTGTTCTTTATGATCAAAAATTCATTTGAATAGCTTTAATATGTAAATAATGAAAGTTACATTCTTACTTTTTTCTTTATCGTATCTAACCTTTTTGTTACATTCTGCCCTCATTGTGTGCTCTTGATAGGATACAAATAGCTTGTATGAGGTGCACTTTTAAATTGCAAGTGCCCTAAATCACTTCTCTTCCTCCTCTGATTAGCAGAAATCCCTATCTTCACCTGAAGAACCTAAAGCTATGATTGGCTCCTGATGTAAACATCACACAACCACATTGGGTGGATGATGAAGTATTACTGGCCGAGAGGTCAAGGACATGTGTCTGAATGAAAGCATCACATGTGCTTTTATAACATGAGGTGACCTAACAACATGCAGTAATAAAGATACTTTAGAAAATCATTTCAGAGGAAAAATTTATCAGAACTATCAATAGCAACATAATAAATGATCTGTCTGTGAAATCCTACAAGCAGAGAAAACAGGCAGTGTGTATGGGCTGTTAGAAATGATGAATCAAGCTTCAGTATGGATCTTGCACCATAGCATTTTGCAAGGTATGCAATAATATATTTTCCAAGACCCATGTTTATTTAAGCTTAAGGTGTAAAATGAAACCCTTCAGGGTACATTTAATAAATAGTTTGACTTAAAATACTTTTATATAAGAATTTAGCAGTTTTTGTAAAAAGGTGATTTAAAAAGGGTCAAGTCAATTGGGAGGTGAGTTTGAATGGAGAAAAACTGGAGGAAGTGAAGTGTTTTAGATATCTGGGAGTGGATCTGGCAGCGGATGGAACCATGGAAGCGGAAGTGGATCATAGGGTGGGGGAGGGGGCGAAAATTCTGGGAGCCTTGAAGAATGTGTGGAAGTCGAGAACATTATCTCGGAAAGCAAAAATGGGTATGTTTGAAGGAATAGTGGTTCCAACAATGATGTATGGTTGCGAGGCGTGGGCTATGGAGAGAGTGGTGCGCAGGAGGATGGATGTGCTGGAAATGAGATGTTTGAGGACAATGTGTGGTGTGAGGTGGTTTGATCGAGTAAGTAACGTAAGGGTAAGAGAGATGTGTGGAAATAAAAAGAGCGTGGTTGAGAGAGCAGAAGAGGGTGTTTTGAAATGGTTTGGGCACATGGAGAGAATGAGTGAGGAAAGATTGACCAAGAGGATATATGTGTTGGAGGTGGAGGGAACAAGGAGAAGAGGGAGACCAAATTGGAGGTGGAAAGATGGAGTGAAGAAGATTTTGTGTGATCGGGGCCTGAACATGCAGGAGGGTGAAAGGAGGGCAAGGAATAGAGTGAATTGGAGCGATGTGGTATACCGGGGTTGACGTGCTGTAAGTGGATTGAATCAGGGCATGTGAAGCGTCTGGGGTAAACCATGGAAAGCTGTGTAGGTATGTATATTTGCGTGTGTGGACGTATGTATATACATGTGTATGGGGGTGGGTTGGGCCATTTCTTTCGTCTGTTTCCTTGCGCGCTACCTTGCAAACGCGGGAGACAGCGAGAAAGCAAAAAAAAAAAAAAAAAAAAAAAAAAAAGGTTTTCATGTGCACAATAGAAAAAAGGCCTACAATGAATTCTTATTTTGGAAGACCTTGAATAAAACTGATTTAATTAATATAAAGTCTCAAAATTGCAAAATTGTGTAAGAAAAGTGAGGAAAATGGGATTTATCACAAGTGCACTGCACTGCATAGAAGTTTAAGAGTAGCAAGAAGGGAAAAGAATGGATGGAAAAGATCAGGGTTCACATGTTTGTTTACCAAGAAAAGGTTGAAAAATAGTGCTCTGTCTAGCCTTTAAATTTGCTGACCTTTTGATATGAAGAGCAACAGTTTCATGACTTACAAAGATGTTAAAAGGATTTTAGTTTTAAGGAAGTAAGCCCTCTAACAGACCAATAGTAATAATATTAGTTTACTTATACAGGTAAAACATCCAAAATTCAAATGGCTTTAGAAAAAGCCAGACTTAGGAGACCTGAATGTCTTTATAAACACAAACTGATGCTGGTAAAACCTAGTGAGACCACTACGGTGAAATAATTCCATTATTTTCACTGATTAGATAAAAATCTCTTACTGCATTATATCAAACATGTTTTACTCACTCATTTGAACACAAATCAAGCAAGCTGGATGGCATAGATCATGTTATTCTGGTATATTTCAGCTATTTTCATGATTTTGTCATACCACGGAAATGGAATATTTACCTAACTCCTGCAACCCTTTAGTTCAAAACAATGTGTAGTCAATACAATAAAGTAAACTGCATCTTTCACATATCATTTGTACACAATTCTCTTGAGCAGATTTTTACCTAATGCACAAATTGATAAATATGAACATGTTCAGAATACTATGGGAGAAGATAGGTGTAACAGCTGGAGGTATTACCTCCAACTGATTGTTACTGATGATGTTTGCTTCAAAACATTCAAGCATAAAAAGAAAATCACATGGTGTACTGTATTTTCTATATAGTTTTCCATATACTTCTATTCAGAAGTTGATGAATGAATTAATATTCTTTTTTAATAAATATAAGAGAAATAATGTAATGGAGATGAATGAGTATGAGTAAGATATCATTACATAACACTCCTACCACAGGCCTATTTTATTTGTCCCTAGGTAGGCTGAAGGCAACTTGACTTGTTTCTAGGTTACTTAATTATTCTTATATCATGTTCTTTCATTACATAGAAAAGAATTTGTCTTTTATTACTTTACTATTTTGTTGATTAAGATATATTTTCATTTTTGGGAGACCAACCTGATAAGAGCACTTGGGTGAAACAAATTTGTTTTGTCTTTCATTGGTTAAGAGTAAATGTGAATAAGAGCAAGGTTATTAGTTATAGTAGGGTTGAGGGACAAGTCAATTGGGAGGTAAGTTTGAATGGAGAAAAACTGGACGAAGTGAAGTGTTTTAGATATCTGGGAGTGGATTTGGTAGTGGATGGAACCATAGAAGCGGAAGTGAATCATAGGGTGGGGAGGGGGCGAAAGTTCTGGGGGTGTTGAAGAATATGTGGAAGTCGACAACATTATCTCAGAAAGCAAAAATGGGTATGTTTGTAGGAATAGTCGTTCCAACAATGTTATATGGGTGCGAGGCATGGGCTATAGATAGAGTTGTGTGGAGGAGGGCGGATGTGCTGGAAATGAGATGTTTGAGGACAATATGTGGTGTGAGGTGGTTTGACTGAGTAAGTAATAATAGGGTAAGAGAGATGTGTGGTAATAAAAAGAGTGTGTTTGAGAGAGCAGAAGAGGGTGTTCTGAAATGGTTTGGTCATATGGAGAGATTGAGTGAGGAAAGATTGACCAAGAGGATATATGTGTCAGAGGTGGAGGGAACGAGGAGAAGTGGGAAACCAAACTGGAGGTGCAAAGATGGAATGAAAAAGATTTTTGAGTGATCAGGGCCTGAACATGCAGGAGGGTGGAAAGCATGCAAGGAATAGAGTGGACTGGAACGATGTGGTTTACCGGGGTCGATGTGCTGTCGATGGATTGAACCAGGGCATGTGAAGCATCTGGGGTAAACCATGGAAAGTTCTGTGGGGCCTGGATGTAGAAAGGGAGCTGTGGTTTTGGTGCATTATACATCAAAGCTTGAGACTGAGTGTGAATGAATGTGGCCTTTGTTGTCTTTTCCTGGCGCTACCTCATGCACATGTGGGGGGAGGGGCTTGTTATTCTATGTGTGGCATGGGTGGCAATGGGAATGAATTTGGGCAGACAGCATGAATTATGTACATGTGTATATATGTATATGTCTGTTGGAAAGGATCACAATTTTGTGCGTGATCAAGATATTCCTATGAGTCCAAGGGGAAAATGAAACATGAAAAGTTCCCAAGTGCACTTTCTTGTAATAATCACATCGTCAGGGGAGACACAAGAGAGAAATATAACAGTCAGTTGATATACATCGAAGAGACGAAGCTTCATCTCTTCGATGTATATCAAATGACTGTTATATTTCTCTCTTGTGTCTCCCCTGATGATGTGATTATTACACGAAAGTGCACTTGGGAACTTTTCGTGTTTCATCTTTCACGTGGACTCATAGGAAAATGTCTGTGTATGTATATACATATGTATACTTTGAGATGTATAGGTATGTATATTTGTGTGTGTGAATGTGTATGTATATACGTGCGTATGTGGGTGGGTTGGGCCATTCTTTCGTCTGTTTCCCTGTGCTACCTAGCTAACGCGGGAGACCGACAAAGTAAAATAAATAAAAAATAAAAAGAATCTTTTATTACATAAAACACTGTTCTACTACCTCATATGAACACAATTAAGAAGTATGGATGACATAAACTGTGTTACTTTGGTATGTTTTGGTATTTTCAGGTTTTGTCAAACTGAGTAGAAGGAATTCTTACCTTGCTCTTGCAACCCCATGGTTTCAAACTTTCAACATACAATCAAGAAAATCATACAGTAAAATACATTTTTTATTTGTTTTGTATACAATCTTTTCTATGTTCTTACCTAATGCATCAAATGATAATCATCTATATTTTTGGCAAATTGTGGGAGAAAATAGGAGACACAGATGAAGGTCATAACTCTTATTGATTGTTAGTGACTGTTCATTTCAATACATTTAAGATATAATCGAAATGAGGTTACTTCCAAGGTATAGCAGTTAGTGTTCCTGTCCATAACGCATTCATGGACTGCCCAGGGTTGAGTGCATGGGTTCGAATCCTGGTCGCAGCAGTTGGTCCACAGTCAACCCAGTGGTTCATCCACCCCAGGTGTTGGTTGATAAAATGGGTAACTGGCTCAGACAAGGATATATACGTTATCATTATTATTATTATTTTGCTTTGTCGCTGTCTCCCGCGTTAACAAGGTAGCGCAAGGAAACAGACGAAAGAATGGCCCAACCCGCCCACATACACATGTATATACATACACGTCCACACACGCAAATATACATACCTATACATCTCAATGTACACATATATATATATATAAATATATATTTTTTTTTTTTTTTTTTTTTTTTTTTTTTTTTTTTATACTTTGTCGCTGTCTCCCGCGTTTGCGAGGTAGCGCAAGGAAACAGACGAAAGAAATGGCCCAACCCCCCCCCCATACACATGTACATACACACGTCCACACACGCAAATATACATACCTACACAGCTTTCCATGGTTTACCCCAGACGCTTCACATGCCTTGCTTCAATCCACTGACAGCACGTCAACCCCTGTATACCACATGACTCCAATTCACTCTATTTCTTGCCCTCCTTTCACCCTCCTGCATGTTCAGGCCCCGATCACACAAAATCTTTTTCACTCCATCTTTCCACCTCACATGCCCTGGTTCAATCCATTGACAGCACGTCGACCCTGGTATACCACATCGTTCCAATTCACTCTATTCCTTGCACACCTTTCACCCTCCTGCATGTTCAGGCCCCGATCACTCAAAATCTTTTTCACTCCATCTTTCCACCTCCAATTTGGTCTCCCACTTCTCCTCGTTCCCTCCACCTCTGACACATATATCCTCTTTGTCAATCTTTCCTCACTCATTCTCTCCATGTGACCAAACCATTTCAAAACACCATCTTCTGCTCTCTCAACCACACTCTTTTTATTTCCACACATCTCTCTTACCCTTACATTACTTACTCGATCAAACCACCTCACACCACATATTGTCCTCAAACATCTCATTTCCAGCACATCCACCATCCTGCGCACAACTCTATCCATCCATACGATATATACGTAAATAGCATTAATCGTTTTGATCAAGGCCATAGGTGTCCATGCTGTCTCAGCTAACAAATAAAAACTATAAAAAAAAGTTCCATATTTTTTTATAAACACTTCCCTTCAGAAGGTATTTACCTCATAAATGAATAAATGATCATCCTTAAGTTAAAAAAATACAAGAGGAAAGAACTAAAGATGGGAGTATCTTAGCAATATATCTTCAAAAATACCCTTCCACCACAAGGTTCTTTTATTTCTCTCTAGTTGAGGACAATGGCACTATTTTTTTGGCTGTTTAATTATCATTCTTTGACATTCTTTCAAGTCATTTGAGAAGGTTTTTTTTCCATTTCACTATCTTGGTATAAAAGACTTGTTTTTGTTTTCAGGAGACAGATCTCATGAGAGCCCTGGGGCAAAATAATAAAGTATTTCCTTAGACTGGCAACAGATCTCTTCTTATGTCAAACACTATTCTAATTTCTCATCTCAATGCAATTCTGGCAATTTTGACAGCATATACTTTGTTGTTCTGGTATAACTTATCTACATGGAGCATCCAGTACTTTTTCTTTGTTTTGTCGCAGCCAGTCTACTTTGGCTGTCTCCCACGGTAAATGCAGAGGATTATCAATCTATTCATTAGGTAAGAACCTTCTGAAGGGAAATGGGTAAGAAATACAAGAAAATTGCGATATAATATATCGCTTTATCAATTATAATTTGAATAACTAATTAGTATGACCATTCATTTCACCCAATTTTCTACAGAAGGGAACTCTGTGTAAAAACTATACAAAAATACAATTTACTATACTACTTTATTGATATACTGAATATTCTGAAATGAAGGGGTTCGAGCAACCCTAGCTGACCCAGAAAAAGTGAGAAACACAAGGAAGTTATTTTGAATTCAAATTTTTGAGACCTTAGAGTTTTGAAAGTTTCAGCTGAAAAAGATTCAGAAAGTACTAACAAAGAGGATGATATTCCTAAGCAAGAACCTGCAAAACAGGTTAGGTGAAGAAGGGCATTTCAAAAATTTCTTGGGGCTGGCAAGAGAAAGTTCTATTACTATATAATTTTCACAATTTAATTCTGAGCAATAAAGTGGTTATGTGTAGTATAAATGTGAGTATCTATCCTTTTAGGGTTACTCACTCTATCATATTTCCTGTTTAACCAGTCTTTTTTTCAGAGTTATGTGCAAATTTATAAAGTCGCAGTACATCATAGTAAAAAAGTAAAACAAGTAAAAGTTTGTGAAAACTATCAAAATACAAAACTCTTTTATATATATATATATATATTCTGTTTTCTTTAACCAGAGACAGAAAATGCCTCAATAAATTTTCTATGCAATGGTCAACCATTTTATAACAAAAGTCAAAAAGTACAAAGGAATATCTAAAGGAAAAAATACAACCAACAGACATTATTTTTCTCCACTATGTCTCAAATATATGACTCTTTTGGTAACTGCATACCTCACTAGTATTGGATAAAAAAGATATGTACACTACCTCTAGAAAGTATTGATGCATACTTTAGTGTGAACATTCTGAATTACCAGCGTTGATGTATGGACATATACTATGTTGTACTCATTCCACACATTTCTAATTACACAAATTTATATATAAAACCACCCACATACTGCATTGTTTTTCAATGTAAATGTAATACATTACAGGCACTGTGAAATTATTTCCCAATAGATAGCGAAGTATTTACCAATTGTGCAATAACCCCCCACCCCGTCATCAGCTGTGTCATGTTACTATCATCATATCACCCATGCTATCTATAAACATCTGATATTGGATCCCATGTGCGTGATATGTGTAGTTTAGGTATGAAAACCATTATACAGGAAGTGAAAGGAATGATATGGGTATCTGTTTTATTATGTCAGAAAGTGATAAACTCATTCCTATGCGGCAACACTTTCTGTATTGGGTACCAAGTGGTGGGGCTGTGAGGATAAATATACCAACCCTCCAGACATGTCACAAGTTAAACTTATGTTTTCAGTAGTCAGTGATCACACCCTGCACCAATACTTTCTAAAGCTATAAATTCATAAGATGCTATACAAATTTACTTGATACAAGTTAAAAGTATTTAATATAAAATTGTTAAGTTTGTATTTCTGAATATCAAAATACTATAAAACCTAAGCAATACATGAATAAATACACTGCCCTGAAAACTTAGGAATCTAGTTGTATTAAAGAAAATTAATCAAAAGTAAACATATCTTAAAAATCATCACAACCAGTTTTGACATTGCATAATGAAGCAACTTTAGACTACACAAAATGTAAGTCTGAATCATCTCACAGGCAATACATAATGTCCATTTGTAAGAACTGGTTAAATCATGAAGTAGACTCTACTAACACGTAGGGAATAATATTTACAACCTAGAATCATAACTTTAGGTTAACATTCCACTTAATAATATGGGAGGGGAGTACATAAGACACAATGAGAAATATCACTGAGCAATCAGGCAAAATCTTTCACTCAAAAGCAATCTGCTCATTAGATGAGGTTTGCCAGCAAGCTTTGTCAAATTTAGAGTAAACATTAAAAAATATGGCAGATCTATGTTATGTACATAGAGGATGAGTGCTGTCTGGGTGGATAATATGCTGGATACCAAGAGTGAAGGCTAAACCAAAGGCAAACATTCCAACCACAATGTAAGCAGCTGCCACAAAAGAAAGACCCATCTTTCTCCAAGATTTTCTAAAGCCATTCACTTCACTACTGATCAAAACTAACTGTAATAAACACATACCTGAAAGAGAATAATAAAGAATGATGTAGAAAATAATTGGTCATGCAAAAAGTAACTACTTTCCTAGAAGTTTAGAAAAAGAAAATACAATGAACACTACCAATAATCACAGTACTACATTAATGAAACTACGAAAAATCAATGTGCTACATTCATTGTCAACTTCATTCTACAATAAATTGGTTATCCAACATATTCCTTGAGTCATTTTCTTTTGTCAAAACAATACTGATTATAAAATAACTAAATTTGCTGCCCAAGAATATCCCAAAGAAATATAAATGATATAAGATTGATTTAACTTTCTAAAAGGGGAAACAGAAGAAGGAGTCACGCGGGAAGTGCTCATCCTCCTCGAAGGCTCAGATTGGGGTGTCTAAATGTGTGTGGATGTAATCAAGATGAGAAAAAAGGAGAGATAGGTAGTATGTTTGAGGAAAGGAATCTGGACGTTTTGGCTCTGAGTGAAACGAAGCTCAAGGGTAAAGGGGAAGAGTGGTTTGGGAATGTCTTGGGAGTAAAGTCAGGGGTTAGTGAGAGGACAAGAGCAAGGGAAGGAGTAGCACTACTCCTGAAACAGGAGTTGTGGGAGTATGTGATAGAGTGTAAGAAAGTAAATTCTAGACTAATATGGGTAAAACTGAAAGTTGATGGAGAGAGATGGGTGATTATTGGTGCATATGCACCTGGGCATGAGAAGAAAGATCATGAGAGGCAAGTGTTTTGGGAGCAGCTGAATGAGTGTGTTAGTGGTTTTGATGCACAATACCGGGTTATAGTGATGGGTGATTTAAATGCAGAGGTGAGTAGTGTGGCAGTTGAGGGATTAATTGGTGTACATGGGGTGTTCAGTGTTGTAAATAACTGGTTTAAAAAGAGAGATATATATAAATATAAGTATGTAAGCAGGAGAGATGGCCAGAGAGCGTTATTCGATTACGTATTAAGTGACAAGCGTGCGAAAGAGAGACATCTAGATGTGAATGTGCTGAGAGGTGCTACTGGAGGGATGTCTGATCTTTATCTTGTGGAGGCAAAGGTGAAGATTTGTAGGGGTTTTCAGAAAAGAAGAGAGAATGTTGGGGTGAAGAGAGGAGTGAGTGTAAGTGAGCTTGGGAAGGAGACTTGTGTGAGGAAGTACCAGGAGAGACTGAGTACAGAATAGAAAAAGGTGAGAACAAAAAACGTAAGGGGAGTGGGGGAGGAATGGGATGTATTTAGGGAAGCAGTGATGGCTTGCGCAAAAGATGCTTGTGGCATGAGAAGCGTGGGGGTGGGTTGATTAGAAAGGGTAGTGAGTGGTGGGATGAAGAAGTAAGAGTATTAGTGAAAGAGAAGAGAGAGGCATTTGGACGATTTTTGCAGGGAAATAATGCAAATGACTGGGAGATGTATAAAAAAAAAAGAGGCAGGAGGTCAAGAGAAAGGTGCAAGAGGTGAAAAAGAGGGCAAATGAGAGTTGAGGTGAGACAGTATCACTAAATTTTAGGGAGAATAAAAAGATGTTTTGGAAGGAGGTAAATAAAGTGCATAAGACAAGGGAGCAAATGAGAACTTCAATGAAGGGGGCTAATGGGGAGGTGATAACAAGTAGTGGTGATGTGAGAAGAAGTTGGAGTGATTATTTTGAAGGTTTGCTGAATGCGTTTGATGATAGAGTGGCAGATATAGGTGTTTTGGTCGAGGTGGTGTGCAAAGTGAGAGGGTTAGGGAAAATCATTTGGTAAACAGAGAAGAGGTAGTAAGAGCTTTGTGGAAGATGAAAGCTGGCAAGGCAGCAGGTTTGGAGGGTATTGCAGTGGAATTTACAAAAAAAGGGGGTGACTGTATTGTTGATTGGTTGGTAAAGTTATTTAATGTATGTATCATTCATGGTGAGGTGCCTGAGGATTGGCAGAATGCTTGCATAGTGCCATTGTACAAAGGCAAAGGGGATAAGAGTGAGTGCTCAAATTACAGAGGTATAAGTTTGTTGAGTATTCCTGGTAAATTATATGGGAGGGAATTGATTGAGAGGGTGAAGGCATATACAGAGCATCAGATTGGGGAAGAGCAGTGTGGTTTCAGAAGTGGTAGAGGATGTGTGGATCAGGTGTTTGCTTTGAAGAATGTATGTGAGAAATACTTAGAAAAGCAAATGGATTTGTATGTAGCATTCATGGATCTGGAGAAGGCATATGATAGAGTTGATAGAGATGCTCTGTGGAAGGTATTAAGAATATATGGTGTGGGAGGCAAGTTGTTAGAAGCAGTGAAAAGTTTTTATCGAGGATGTAAGGCATGTGTACGTGTAGGAAGAGAGGAAAGTGATTGGTTCTCAGTGAATGAGGGTTTGCGGCAAAGGTGTGTGATGTCTCCATGGTTGTTTAATTTGTTTATGGATGGGGTTGTTAGGGAGGTGAATGCAAGAGTTTTGGAAAGAGGGGCAAGTATGCAGTCTGTTCTGGATGAGAGAGCTTGGGAAGTGAGTCAGTTGTTGTTCGCTGATGATACAGCGCTGGTGGCTGATTCATGTGAGAAACTGCAGAAGCTGGTGACTGAGTTTGGTAAAGTGTGTGAAAGAAGAAAGTTAAGAGTAAATGTGAATAAGAGCAAGGTTATTAGGTACAGTAGGGTTGAGGGTCAAGTCAATTGGGAGGTAAGTTTGAATGGAGAAAAACTGGAGGAAGTAAAGTGTTTTAGATATCTGGGAGTGGATCTGGCAGCGGATGGAACCAAGGAAGCAGAAGTGAATCATAGGGTGGGGGAGGGGGCGAAAATTCTGGGAGCCTTGAAGAATGTTTGGACGTCGAGAACATTATCTCGGAAAGCAAAAATGGCTATGTTTGAAGGAATAGTGGTTCCAACAATGATGTATGGCTGCGAGGCGTGGGCTATGGATAGAGATGTGCACAGGAGGTTGGATGTGCTGGAAATGAGACGTTTGAGGACAATATGTGGTGTGAGGTGGTTTGATCGAGTAAGTAATAATAGGGTAAGAGAGATGTGTGGAAATAAAAAGAGTGTGGTTGAGAAAGCAGAGAGGGTGTTTTGAAATGGTTTGGGCACATGGAGAGGATGAGTGAGGAAAGATTGACCAAGAGGATATATGTGTCAGAGGTGGAGGGAACGAGGAGAAGTGGGAGACCAAATTGGAGGTGGAAAGATGGAGTGAAAAAGATTTTGAGTGATCGGGGCCTGAACATGCAGGAGGGTGAAAGGCATGCAAGGAATAGAGTGAATTGGAATGATACCGGGGTCGACATGCTGTCAATGGATTGAACCAGGGCATGTGAAGCGTCTGGGGTAAACCATGGAAAGTTCTGTGGGCCCTGGATGTGGAAAGGGAGCTGTGGTTTCGGTGCATTATTACATGACAGATAGAGACTGAGTGTGAACGAATGGGGGCTTTGTTGTCTTTTCCTAGCACTACCTCGCACACATGAGGGGGGAGGGGGTTGTTATTCCATGTCTGGCGAGGTGGCGATGGGAATAAATAAAGACAGACAGTATGAATTATGTACATGTGTATATATGTATATGTCTGTGTGTGTATATATATGTGTACATTGAGATGTATAGGTATGTATATTTGTGTGTGTGGATGTGTATGTATATACATGTGTATGTGGGTGGGTTGGGCCATTCTTTCGTCTGTTTCCTTGTGCTACCTCGCTAACGCGGGAGCCAGCGACAAAGCAAAATAATAATAAGAAAAAAAATAAGATCAAGACATGTATATAATTCCATGAAAAGACTAAAACCAAATTTGATATATTTCAGCAAGTACTTAAGAAAATCAGGGTGCATATTCCTTATATCAGTGAGTTATCTCATTTTCAGTCAAACGAAAAAAAGATATTTTGCAAAAACAAGAATGATTAACACTAAGGTTAAGCACTAATCATAGATAAGTGAACAACAAATATAATGAGTTAAAGGAGAATCCAAAATACTTCCCAGCATTCCTCACGTGTCGTAGAAGGCGACTAAAGGGGACGGGAGCGGGGGGCCAGAAACCCTCCCCTCCTATTATTTCAACTTTCTAAAAGGGGAAACAGAACAAGGAGTCATGCGGGAGTGCTCATCCTCCTTGAAGGCTCAGATTGGGGTGTCTAAATGTGTGTGGATGTAACCAAGATGAGAAAAAAGGAGAGATAGGTAGTATGTTTGAGGAAAGGAACCTGGATGTTTTGGCTCTGAGTGAAACAAAGCTCAAGTGTAAAGGGGAAGAGTGGTTTGGGAATGTCCTGGGAGGAAAGTCAGGGGTTAGTGAGAGGACAAGAGCAAGGGATGGAGTAGCACTACTCTTGAAACAGGAGTGGTGGGAGTATGTGATAGAGTGTAAGAAAGTAAACGCTAGATTCATATGAGTAAATCTGAAAGTGGATGGAGAGAGATGGGTGATTATTGGTGCATATGCACCTGGGCATGAGAAGAAAGATCATGAGAGACAAGTGTTTTGGGAGCAGCTGAATGAGTGTATTAGTGGTTTCGATGCACGAGACCGGGTTATAGTGACAGGTGATTTGAATGCAAACATGAGTAATGTGGCAGTTGAGGGAATAATTGGTATATATGGGGTGTTCGGTGTTGTAAATGGAAATGGTGAAGAGCTTGTAGATTTATGTACTGAAAAAATACTGGTGATTGGGAATAACTGGTTTAAAAAGAGAGATATACATAAGCATACGTATGTAAGTAGGAGAGAAGGCCAGAGAGCGCTATTGGAGTACGTATTAATTGATAGGCGCACGAAAGAGAGACTTTTGGATGTAAATGTGCTGAGAGGTGCAACTGGAGGGATGTCTGATCATTATCTTGTGGAGGCGAAGGTGAAGATTTCTAGGGGTTTTCAGAAAAGAAGAGAGAATGTTGGGGTGAAGAGAGTGGTGAGAGTAAGTGAGCTTGGGAAGGAGACTTGTGTGAGGAAGTACCAGGAGACACTGAGTACAGAATGGAAAGAAGTGAAAACAAAGGAGGTAAGGGGAGTGGGGGAGGAATGGGATGTATTTAGGTAAGCAGTGATGG
Source organism: Panulirus ornatus (assembly GCF_036320965.1). Taxonomy (NCBI): domain Eukaryota; kingdom Metazoa; phylum Arthropoda; class Malacostraca; order Decapoda; family Palinuridae; genus Panulirus; species Panulirus ornatus. The sequence continues at coordinate 3,182,959 of NC_092241.1, read as the reverse complement.
CTTGCGCAAAAGATGCTTGTGGCATGAGAAGCGTGGGAGGTGGGCAGATTAGAAAGGGTAGTGAGTGGTGGGATGAAGAAGTAAGATTATTAGTGAAAGAGAAGAGAGAAGCATTTGGACGATTTTGCTGGGAAATAATGCAAATGAGTGGGAGATGTATAAAAGAAAGAGGCAGGAGGTCAAGAGAAAGGTGCAAGAGGTGAAAAAGAGGGCAAATGAGACTTGGGGTGAGACAGTATCATTAGATTTTAGGGAGAATAAAAAGATGTTTCTGGAAGGAGGTAAATAAAGTGCGTAAGACAAGGGAGCAAATGGGAACTTCAGTGAAGGGCGCTAATGGGGAGGTGATAACAAGTAGTGGTGATGTGAGAAGGAGATGGAGTGAGTATTTTGGAGGTTTGTTGAATGTGTTTGATGATAGAGTGGCAGATATAGGGTGTTTTGGTCGAGGTGGTGTTCAAATTGAGAGGGTTAGGGAAAATGATTTGGTAAACAGAGAAGAGGTAGTAAAAGCTTTGCGGAAGATGAAAGCAGGCAAGGCAGTGGGTTTGGAAGGTATTGCAGTAGAATTTATTAAAAAAGGGGGTGACTGTATTGTTGACTGGTTGGTAAGGTAATTAATGTATGCATGATTCATGGTGATGTGCCTGAGGATTGGCAGAATGCTTGCATAGTGCCATTGTACAAAGGCAAAGGGGACAAAGGTGAGTCCTAAAATTACAGAGGTATAAGTTTGTTGAGTACTCCTCGTAATTTATATGGGAGGGGATTGATTGAGAGGGTGAAGGCTTGTACAGAGCATCAGATTGGGGAAGAGCAGTGTAGTTTCAGAAATGGTAGAGGATGTGTGGATCAGGTGTTTGCTTTGAAGAATGTATGTGAGAAATACTTAGAAAAGCAAATGGATTTGTACGTAGCATTTATGGACCTGGAGAAGGCATATGATAGAGTTCATAGAGATGCTCTATGGAAGGTATTAAGAATATATGTTGTAGGAGGCAGGTTATTAGAAGCAGTGAAAAGTTTTATCGAGGATGTAAGGCATGTGTTCGTGTAGGAAGAGAGGAAAGTGATTTGGTTCTCAGTGAATGTAGGTTTGCGGTGGGGGTGTGTGATGTCTCCATGGTTGTTTAATTTGTTTATGGATGGGGTTGTTAGGGAGGTGAATGCAAGAGTTTTGGAAAGAGGGGCAAGTATGCAGTCTGTTGTGGATGAGAGACCTTGGGAAGTGAGTCAGTTGTTGTTCGCTGAGGATACAGCGCTGGTGGCTGATTCATGTGAGAAACTGCAGAAGCTGATGACTGACTCTGGTAAGGTGTGTGAAAGAAGAAAGTTGAGAGTAAATGTGAATAGAGCAAGGTTATTAGGTGCAATAGGGTTGAGGGTCAAGTCAATTGGGAGGTAAGTCTGAATGAGGAAAAACTGGAGGAAGTGAAGTGCTTTAGATATCTGGGAGTGGATTTGGCAGCGGGTGGAACCATGGAAGCGGAAGTGAATCATAGGGTGGGGGAGGGGGCGAAAATTCTGGGAGCCTTGAAGAATGTGTGGACGTCGAGAACATTATCTCGGAAAGCAAAAATGGGTATGTTTGAAGAAATAGTGGTTCCAACAATGTTGTATGGTTGCGATGCATGGGCTATGGATAGAGTTGTGCGCAGGAAGGTGGATGTGCTGGAAATGAGATGTTTGAGGAGAATATGTGGTGTGAGGTGGTTTGATCAAGTAAGTAATAATAGGGTAAGAGAGATGTGTGGTAATAAAGAGAGTGTGGTTGAGAGAGCAGAAGAAGGTGTTTTGAAATGGTTTGGTCATATAGAGAGAATGAGTGAGGAAAGATTGACCAAGAGGATATATGTGTCAGAGGTGGAGGGAATGAGGAGAAGTGGGAGACCAAATTGTAGGTGGAAAGATGGAGTGAAAAAGATTTTGAGTGATCGGGGCCTGAACATGCAGGAGTCTGAAAGGGGGGCAAGGAATAGAGTGAATTGGATCGATGTGGTATACCAGGGATGACGTGCTGTCAGTGGATTGAATCAGGGCATGTGAAGCGTCTGGGGTAAACCATGGAAAGTTGTGTGGCGCCTGGATGTGGAAAGGGAGCTGTGGTTTCGGGCATTATTGCATGACAGCTAGAGAATGAGTGTGAACGAATGGGGCCTTTGTTGTCTTTTCCTAGTGCTACCTCGCACACATGAGGGGGGAGGGGGATGGTATTCCATGTGTGGCGAGGTGGCGATGGGAATGAATAAAGGCAGACAGTGTAAATTGTGTGCATGGGCATATATGTATGTGTCTGTGTGTGTATATATATGTGTACATTGAGATGCATAGGTAGGTATATTTTGCGTGTGTGGATGTGTATGTATATACATGTGTATGGGGGTGGGTTGGGCCATTTCTTTCATCTGTTTCCTTGCGCTACCTCGCAAACGCCGGAGACAGCGACGTATATATACAACTATATATATATATATGGGAGGGTATTATATGGGAGGGTATTGATTGAGAGGGTGAAGGCATGTACAGAGCATCATATTGGGGAAGAGCATTGTGGTTTCAGAAGTGGTAGAGGATGTGTGGATCAGGTCTTTGCTTTGAAGAATGTATGTGAGAAATACTTAGAAAAGCAAATGGATTTGTATGTAGCATTTATGGATCTGGAGAAGGCATATGATAGAGTTGATAGAGATGCTCTGTGGAAGGTACTAAGAATATATGGTGTGGGAGGCAAGTTGTTAGAAGCAGTGAAAAGTTTTTATCGAGGATGTAAGTCATGTGTACGTGTAGGAAGAGAGGAAAGTGATTGGTTCTCAGTGAATGTAGGTTTGCGGCAGGGGTGTGTGATGTCTCCATGGTTGTTTAATTTGTTTATGGATGGGGTTGTTAGGGAGGTGAATGCAAGAGTTTTGGAAAGAGGGGCAAGTATGAAGTCTGTTGGGGATGAGAGAGCTTGGGAAGTGAGTCCGTTGTTGTTCGCTGATGATACAGCGCTGGTGGCTGATTCATGTGAGAAACTGCAGAAGCTGGTGACTGAGTTTGGTCAAGTGTGTGAAGGAAGAAAGTTAAGAGTAAATGTGAATAAGAGCAAGGTAATAATATTAGGTACAGTAGGGTTGAGGGTCAAGTCAATTGGGAGGTAAGTTTGAATGGAGAAAAACTGGAGGAAGTAAAGTGTTTTAGATATCTGGGAGTGGATCTGGCAGTGGATGGAACCATGGAAGCGGAAGTGAATCATATGGTGGGGCATGGGCGAAAATCCTGTGAGCCTTGAAGAATGTTTGGAAGTCGAGAACATTATCTCGGAAAGCACAAATGGGTATGTTTGAAGGAATAGTGGTTCCAACAATGTTGTATGGTTGCGAGGCATGGGCTATGGATAGAGTTGTGCGCAGGAGGGTGGATATGCTGGAAATGAGATGTTTGAGGACAGTATGTGGTGTGAGGTGGTTTGATCGAGTAAGTAATGTAAGGGTAAGAGAGATGTGTGGAAATAAAAAGAGCGTGGTTGAGAGAGCAGAAGGGGTGTTTTGAAATGGTTTGGTCACATGGAGAGAATGAGTGAGGAAAGATTGACCAAGAGGATATATGTGTTGGCAGGTGGAGGGAACGAGGAGAAGTGGGAGACCAAATTGAAGGTGGAAAGATGGAGTGAAAAAGATTTTGAGTGATCAGGGCCTGAACATGCAGGAGGGTGAAAGGAGGGCAAGGAATAGAGTGAATTGGATCGATGTGGTATACCAGCGTTGACGTGCTGTCAATGGATTGAATCGGGGCACGTGAAGCATCTGGGGTAAACCATGGAAAGTTGTGTGGGGCCTGGATGTGGAAAGGGAGCTGTGGTTTCGAGCATTATTGCATGACAGCTAGAGACTGAGTGTGAACGAATGGGGCCTTTGTTGTCTTTTCCTAGCGCTACCTCGCACACATGAGGGGGTAGGGGGATGTTATTCCATGTGTGGCGAGGTGGCGATGGGAATGAATAAAGGCAGACAGTGTGAATTTTGTGCATGTGTATATATGTATGTGTCTGTGTGTGTATATATGTGTACATTGAGATGTATGGGTATGTTTATTTGTGTGTGTGGACGTGTATGTATATACATGTGTATGGGGGTGGGTTGTGCCATTTCTTTTGTCTGTTTCCTTGCACTAACTCGCAAACGCGGGAGACAGACGCTTCACATGCCCTGGTTCAATCCATTGACAGCACATCGACCCCAGTATACCACTCTCTTCCTTGCACGCCTTTCACCCTCCTGCATGTTCAGGCCCCAATCACTCAAAATCTTTTCCACTCTATCTTTCCACCTCCAGTTTGGTCTCCTACTTCTCCTCATTCCCTCCACTTCTGACACATATATCCTCTTTGTCAATCTTTCCTCACTCATTCTCTCCATATGACCAAACCATTTCAAAACACTCTCCTCTGCTATCTCAACCACACTCTTTTTATTACCAAACATCTCTGTTACTCTATTATTACTTAATCAAACCACCTCACACCACATATTGTCCTCAAACATCTCATTTCCAACACATCCACCCTCCGGTGCACAACTCTATCCATAGCCCACAGATGTGTGGAAGTAAAAAGAGTGTGGTTGAGAGAGCGGAGGAGGGTGTTTTGAAGTGGTTTGGTCACATGGAGAGAATGAGTGGGGAAAGATTGACCAAGAGGATATATGTGTCAGAGGTGGAGGGAACGAGGAGGAGTGGGAGACCAAATTGGAGGTGGAAAGATGGAGTGAAAAAGATTTTGAGTGATCGGGGCCTGAACATGCAGGAGGGTGAAAGGCGTGCAAGGAATAGAGTGAATTGGAACGATGTGGTATACCGGGGTCGACGTGCTGTCAATGGATTTAACCAGGGCATGTGAAGCGTAAGGGGAGGGGTAAACCATGCAAAGTGTGTGGGGCCTGGATGTGGAAAGGGAGCTGTGGTTTCGGTGCATTATTACATGACAGCTAGAGACTGAGTGTGAACGAATGGGGCCTTTGGTGTTTTTCCTAGCGCTACCTCGCACACATGAGGGGGGAGGGGGTTGTTGTTCCATGTGTGGCGAGGTGGCGATGGGAACAAATAAAGGCAGACAGTATGAATTATGTACATGTGTATATATGTATATATCTGTGTGTGTATATATATGTGTACATCGAGATGTATAGGTATGTATATTGTGTGTGTGTGGACATGTATGCATATACATGTGTATGTGGGCGGGTTGGGCCATTCTTTCGTTTGTTTCCTTGCGCTACCTCGCTAACGCGGGAGACAGCGATAAAGCAAAATAATATATAAATAAATAAATGAAGAATGTGTGGAAGTCGAGAACATTATCTCGGAAAGCAAAAATGGGTATGTTTGAAGGAATAGTGGTTCCAACAATGTTGTATGGTTGCGAGGCGTGGGCTATGGATAGAGTTGTGCGCAGGAGGATGGATGTGCTGGAAATGAGATGTTTGAGGACAATGTGTGGTGTGAGGTGGTTTGATCGAGTGAGTAACGTAAGGGTAAGAGAGATGTGTGGAAATAAAAAGAGCGTGGTTGAGAGAGCAGAAGAGGGTGTTTTGAAGTGGTTTGGGCACATGGAGAGAATGAGTGAGGAAAGATTGACCAAGAGGATATATGTGTCGGAGGTGGAGGGAACGAGGAGAAGAGGGAGACCAAATTGGAGGTGGAAAGATGGAGTGAAAAAGATTTTGTGTGATCGGGGCCTGAACATGCAGGAGGGTGAAAGGAGGGCAAGGAATAGAGTGAATTGGAGCGATGTGGTATACAGGGGTTGACGTGCTGTCAGTGGACTGAATCAAGGCATGTGAAGCGTCTGGGGTAAACCATGGAAAGCTGTGTAGGTATGTATATTTGCGTGTGTGGACGTGTGTATGTACATGTGTATGGGGGGGGGTTGGGCCATTTCTTTCGTCTGTTTCCTTGCGCTACCTCGCAAACGCGGGAGACAGCGACAAAGTATAAAAAAAAAAAAAAAAAATATATATATATATATATATATATATATATATATATATATATATATATATATATATATATATATATATATAAGAGCAAGGTTATTAGGTACAGTAGGGTTGAGGGTCAATTCAATTAGGAGGTGAGTTTGAATGGAGAAAAACTGGAGGAAGTGAAGTGTTTTAGATATCTGGGAGTGGATCTGGCAGCGGATGGAACCATGGAAGCGGAAGTGGATCATAGGGTGGGGGAGGGGGCGAAAATTCTGGGAGCCTTGAAGAATGTGTGGAAGTCGAGAACATTATCTCGGAAAGCAAAAATGGGTATGTTTGAAGGGAATAGTGGTTCCAACAATGTTGTATGGTTGCGAGGCGTGGACTATGGATAGAGTTGTGCGCAGGAGGATGGATGTGCTGGAAATGAGATGTTTGAGGACAATGTGTGGTGTGAGGTGGTTTGATTGAGTAAGTAACGTAAGGGTAAGAGAGATGTGTGGAAATAAAAAGAGCGTGGTTGAGAGAGCAGAAGAGGGTGTTTTGAAATGGTTTGGTCACATGGAGAGAATGAGTGAGGAAAGATTGACCAAGAGGATATATGTGTCGGAGGTGGAGGGAACGAGGAGAAGAGGGAGACCAAATTGGAGGTGGAAAGATGGAGTGAAAAAGATTTTGTGTGATCGGGGCCTGAACATGCAGGAGGGTGAAAGGAGGGCAAAGAATAGAGTAAATTGGAGCGATGTGGTATACCAGGGTTGACGTGCTGTCAGTGGATTGAATCAAGGCATGTGTATGGGGGTGGGTTGGGCCATTTCTTTCGTCTGTTTCCTTGCGCTACCTCGCAAACGCGGGAGACAGCGGCAAAAAAAAAAAAAAAAAAAAAAAAAATATATATATATATATATATATATATATATATATATATAGATGGAGTGATAAGAGAGGTGCAAACAAAACTTGGGAAATGGGGTGCAGAGATGGAATGTCATGGCGACGTATGGTGACTAGTTACAAGCCTGTTTGTAGATGTTACTGTGTTGTTTGCTGAAAGTGAAGAGGAGGTGCAGAAGGCTGTATGTGTGTTGTATTATGTGTGTAAATCTAGGCAACTGAAGTTAAGTGTGTGTAAAAGTAAAATAATGGTGTTTGATAGTATAATTTTGTAAAAACCATATAATGAAAGAACAAAAAGTTCTAAACTGTGTTATACATTTAAAGGGAGAAAGATTGGAAGAGGTGAGAGAATTTCAGTATTTAGGAGCTATCTTGGATAAGTATGGTGATATGGGAGGATATAAGGCATATAAGGCAGTACAGGGTGAAAGAGTCATTGGGTCCTTTAATAGAATAATGAAGAGTAGAGGTGTAAGTATGGAAAAGAAGAAAGTAGCAAGGGTTAGCATAGTAATCCCAACCCCAACCAATGCAGCTAAAGAATGGACATGGAATGAGCCACAGAGGTCAAGAATCCAGACTGTGGTAGTGAGCTATTTGCAAGGAGCATGTAGTGTGACAAGATGAAATAATAAGAGAAATGATGGGGTGTATGAGAGATGTGATATTGCAGGGAATGCAAAGGGAATGAATTGTGAAGTGGTAGAGTGGGTGAAAATAGTGCTCTGAGGTGGTTTGGGCATGTGGAAAGAATGCAAGATGGGGAGTTTACAAGGAAAGTATATGATACTATGATTATATGGGTTGGTGTAAGAGGATGACCATCTGTGACAAGGGGAAATAAAGTGGAAGAGTACTGGAGGGAGAAAAATGGTGGAAGAATGCATGGAACGGTGTATGCATGAGAGGCATTTAATGGGTAAGTGGAGACTTTCTCTGTGGTCAACCCCTTGATGGGGATTCCTGGAGGGAACTGGCATCTGAGATATTGATAGACTGATAGACAGATGGTAGTGCGAAAATGACTTACTATCCCCCATGTTATTCTGATAGTTACTGACCAGGTGAAGTGAAAAAAAATATGGGCAAAGAATGAGGAAACACTGTCTTAAGTTGTAAGAAGTTGATTCCTGCATTGCTACTCTACTGTTTACCAAGCTCAGGATTTTCAAATGCCCCAGGCCATATAAGGTACACTGACAGTGCTAAATAAAGTACATCAGTGGTCAGTGGCTTACTGTAAAACAAACCCACTTTCTGGACAGAAGGACACCATAGATATACAACTCTGCAGTGGAAAGGCAAATTAGCTAAGCTAGGCTATATTTTCATAACAGGATAAAATAAATTACTAATGCTATAGAACTGTATTACACTAGTTACTACAGACTTAATGACAATCTGAAGGTGAAAGGAAGTTTAGTGTAACTATCTATCTTTCTATATCTCTGATGCCCATTCTCTTTGGGAATTCCCAAAAAAGGGGTGGCTAAGGAAAAAGAGTCTCCACTCATCACTCTCCTTGCATGCCTCCTCACATACACAACATTCCATGCATTCTTCCCCAGTTCTATCCTTCCAGTACTCTCCCACTCTATTTGCCTGTGTCACATGTGCTCTTCCTCTCACATCAAACCCTTCAATCGTACTGTCATAAACTATCTTTGTACGCTCCCTGTTTTGCATTCTTTCCACAGGCTCAAAATATCATGTTTCATTCTACCATTCCACAATTCATTCCCTTTGCATTCCCTGCCATATCAAATCTCTCATACACACCCTCATTGCTTTCTTTAATCCATTTTGTCATACCAAATGCTCCTTTCAAATAACCAAATTCCACAGCATAGATTATTAACCTCTGTGAATCATCCCATGCCCATGTTTTGGTTGCATAGGTCAAAGATGTTAGGACTATGCTGTCCCTTAATCCTTTCTTCACATCACTTACACCTCTACCCTTCATCATTCTACAAAGGGACCCAATAATTCCTCTGCCCTGTACCTCCCTCACCACCATCAATAAACAAATTAAACAGCCCTGCTGCACATCAACCTTTACTTGGAACCACTCACTCTCTCCTCTTCCTCTTCATATGCATGCCTTATACCCTTGATAACTTCTTACTGCTTTCAGCACCTTTCCTCCCACACCATACATTCTTAGAACCTTCTACAAGGTGTCCCTATCAACCTAATCATGTGCTTTCTCCAGATACATAAATGCCACATACAAATCCATCTCTTTCTCTAAGTATTTCTCATACACATTCATTAAAGCAAACACCTAATCCACACATCCTATACTACTTCTGCAACTAAACTGTACCTCCTCACTTTAATGCTCTGTATGTCTTCACTCTCAATTACTACTCTCGCATACAACTTTTCAAGTACACTGAACAAATTAATATCACCATAGTTTGAACACTCACTTTTGTACCCCGGGGTATTGCCTTTATACAATAGCATTATACAAGCATTCTGTCAATCTTGACACACCTCACCAAGATCCATACGTACCATGAAAATCCTAACTAAGCAATCAACAATAAAGTCACCCCCTTTTTCAGATACTCAACTGCAATACCATCCACTCCAGTCACTTTGCCATATTCTAACCTATGCAAGGCCTTTGCCAAACCACTCCGTCATTCTCACACTTCTCATCCTGACCCAAACACCCTACTTCTGCCACCCTATCATCATACACACTCAACACAATCCTTCAAAATACTCACTCTATTTCATCCACACTTCATCACTGCTTGTTACCACTTCCCCATTTGCCCCCTTCACTAATCTTCCTATTTGTTTTCTTGTTTTTCTGCACATTATCAGATTCCTTCTAAACATCGTATTCTCTCTGAAGTTTACTGATACATGCTCCCCTTGACTCTCATTTGCCCTGCACCTTTCTCTTGCCCTCCTGCCACCTTCTCTTATACATCTCCCAATAATTTTTCATCCTATATCTAAATGTCTTTTTACAACCTCAAAATAAACATGGTCCCCCACGCATCAGCAAACAAATACATCTGATATGCTGAGAGTGAGTGGATTAAGTCTATCATGTGAATACCTATGCAATAATCACCCTTCACTCCTTCATACAATTTTACTGAAAAAGAAGAAAGGTACACTATGTACAAAGAGGAAAAATTATTGAATACACAAATCTTAATGACTTCTTTTGTCCTGACATATCATTTGAAATAATGGGGAAAATACTCACCAGGGAAGACAAAAATGAAGATTGCTGCAAGACTCCCAAGAAGTTTCACAACAATATTTATATTAGGAGTAAAAACAGCCATCAGTATTGATGTTCCCCACAGCAGTAATGCAATCAACTGAAAACATATCAAATATATAGACATTCTGATAGGGTTTGTAAAAGAAAAAAATAAGGCAGTCTGAAAAATGAAATAAAAGCAGACCTGAAAAGGCTTTTCAAAAGTAATCAAACTAAATTTCTAAAAGATTCATGTTCAGGAAGTTTGGCAAAGTTCTATATCCTAAATAGTGAAGCCACTGCCACTACACAATTGTTTCGTGAATGCCCTTTAGCAAAACTTGAAATATATGTAAATTAATCATATTTCAAATCTCGTAAATGGGCATTCAGAAAGAGAAAAAAAAAAGGGAATTATTGCATAGTTATTCACATGAAAGATTGATCAGTCCACACACACAATGTACCAGATGAAACTGTTTACCGCTACCTGGAGGACCATGTTTAAGTTGAGGTTCCTAAAAGACATGTAGATAGATAGAGAGATAGATAGATAGACAGATAGATAAATTATGTTCAATATACAAAACCATTAATAATCTATAATGTATTTTCACATGTGATGACTAGAAGTTATCTGTTTGGTTCGTAGGCCAGAGCATACAATTCAAAATACACAACCCACTACTCCAAATATGCAAGGTAATTACAGAATGCATATTATATATATATATATATATTTTATTTCATTTATTTTGCGTTAGCAAGGTATTGCAAGTAAACAGACGAAAGAATGGCCCAACCCACCCATATACACATGTATATACACACACGTCCACACACGCAAATATACATACCTATACCTCTCAACGTATACATATATATACACACACAGACATATACATATATACACATGTACACAATTCATACTGTCTGCCTTCATTCATTCCCATTGCCACCTCGCCACACATGAAATAACAACCCCCTCCCCCCTCATGTGTGCGGGGTAGCGCTAGGAAGACAACAAAGGCCCCATTCGTTCACACTCAGTCTCTAGCGGTCATGTAATAATGCACTGAAACCACAGTTCCCTTTCCACATCCAGGCCCCACAAAAATTTCCATGGTTTAACCCAGACGCTTCACATGCCCTGGTTCAATCCATTGACAGCACGTCTACCCCGGTATACCACATCGTTCCAATTCACTCTATTCCTTCCACGCCTTTCACCCTCCTGCATGTTCAGGCCCCGATCACTCAAATTCTTTTTCACTCAATCTTTCCACCTCCAATTTGGTCTCCCACTTCTCCTCGTTCCCTCCACCTCTGACACATATATCCTCTTGGTCAATCATTCCTCACTCTTTCTCTCCACGTAACCAAACCATTTCAAAACACCTTCTTCTGCTCTCTCAACCACACTCTTTTTATTACCACACATCTCTCTTACCCTTACACTACTTACTCGATCAAACCACCTCACACCACTTATTGTCCTCAAACATCTCATTTCCAGCAAATCCACCCTCCTGCGCACAACTCTATCCATAGCCCACGCCTTACAACCATACAACATTGCTGGAACCACTGTTCCTTCAAACATACCCATTTTTGCTTTCCGAGATAATGTTCTCGATTTCAACACATTCTTCAACGCTCCCAAAATTTTCGCCCCCTTCCCCATCCTATGATTCACTTCCGCTTCCATGGTTCCATCCGCTACCAAATCCACTCCCTGATATCTAAAACACTTCACTTCCTCCAGTTTTTCTCCATTCAAACTTACCTCCCAATTGACTTGTCCCTCAACCCTACTGTACCTAATAACCTTGCTCTTATTCACATTTACTCTCAACTTTCTTCTGTCACACACTTTACCAAACTCAGTCACCAGCTTCTGCAGTTTCTCACATGAATCAGCCACCAGCGCTGTATCATCAGCAAACAACAACTGACTTACTTCCCAAGCTCTCTCATCCAGAACAGACTGCATACTTGCCCCTCTTTCCAAAACCCTTGCATTCACCTCCCTAACAACCCCATCCATAATCAAATTAAACAAACATGGAGACATCACACACCCCTGCTGCAAACCCACATTCACTGAGAACCAATCACTTTCTTCTCTTCCTACACGTACACATGCCTTACATCCTCGATAAAAACTTTTCACTGCTTCTAACAACTTGCCTCCCACACCATATATTCTTAATACCTTCCACAGAGCATCTCTATGAACTCTGTCGTATGCCTTCTCCAGATCCATAAATTCTACATACAAATCCATTTGCTTTTCTAAGTATTTCTCACATACATTCTTCAAAGCAAACACCTGATCCACACATCCTCTACCACTCCTGAAACCACACTGCTCTTCCCCAATCATGATGCTCTGTACATGCCTTCACCCTCTCAATCAATACCCTCCCATATAATTTACCAGGAATACTCAACAAACTTTTTTTTTTTTTTTTTTCTTTTTTTTGCCGCTGTCTCCCGCGTTTGCGAGGTAGCGCAAGGAAACAGACGAAAGAAATGGCCCAACCCACCCCCATACACATGTATATACATACGTCCACACACGCAAATATACATACCTACACAGCTTTCCATGGTTTACCCCAGTCGCTTCACATGCCTTGATTCACTCCACTGACAGCACGTCAACCCCGGTATACCACATCGCTCCAATTCACTCTATTCCTTGCCCTCCTTTCACCCTCCTGCATGTTCAGGCCCCGATCACACAAAATCTTTTTCACTCCATCTTTCCACCTCCAATTTGGTCTCCCTCTTCTCCTCGTTCCCTCCACCTCCGACACATATATTCTCTTGGTCAATCTTTCCTCACTCATTCTCTCCATGTGCCCAAACCATTTCAAAACACCCTCTTCTGCTCTCTCAACCACGCTCTTTTTATTTCCACACATCTCTCTTACCCTTACGTTACTTACTCGATCAAACCACCTCACACCACACATTGTCCTCAAACATCTCATTTCCAGCACATCCATCCTCCTGCGCACAACTCTATCCATAGCCCACGCCTAGCAACCATACAACATTGTTGGAACCACTATTCCTTCAAACATACCCATTTTTGCTTTCCGAGATAATGTTCTCGACTTCCACACATTCTTCAAGGCTCCCAGAATTTTCGACCCCTCCCCCACCCTATGATCCACTTCCGCTTCCATGGTTCCATCCGCTGCCAGATCCACTCCCGGATATCTAAAACACTTCACTTCCTCCAGTTTTTCTCCATTCAAACTCACCTCCCAATTGACTTGACCCTCAACCCTACTGTACCTAATAACCTTGCTCTTATTCACATTTACTCTTAACTTTCTTCTTTCACACACTTTACCAAACTCAGTCACCAGCTTCTGCAGTTTCTCACATGAATCAGCCACCAGCGCTGTATCATCAGCGAACAACAACTGACTCACTTCACAAGCTCTCTCATCCCCAACAGACTTCATACTTGCCCCTCTTTCCAAAACTCTTGCATTCACCTCCCTAACAACCCCATCCATAAACAAATTAAACAACCATGGAGACACCACACACCCCTGCCTCAAACCTACATTCACTGAGAACCAATCACTTTCTTCTCTTCCTACACGTACACATGCCTTACATCCTCGATAAAAACTTTTCACTGCTTCTAACAACTTGCCTCCCACACCATATATTCTTAATACCTTCCACAGAGCATCTCTATCAACTCTATCATATGCCTTCTCCAGATCCATAAATGCTACATACAAATCCATTTGCTTTTCTAAGTATTTCTCACATACATTCTTCAAAGCAAACACCTGATCCACACATCCTCTACCACTTCTAAAACCACACTGCTCTTCCCCAATCTGATGCTCTGTACATGCCTTCACCCTCTCAATCAATATCCTCCCATATAATTTACCAGGAATACTCAACAAACTTATACCTCTGTAATTTGAGCACTCACTCTTATCCCCTTTGCCTTTGTACAATGGCACTATGCACGCATTCCGCCAATCCTCAGGCACCTCACTATGAGTCATACATACATTAAATAACCTTACCAACCAGTCAACAATACAGTCACCCCCTTTTTTAATAAATTCCACTGCAATACCATCCAAACCTGCTGCCTTGCTGGCTTTCATCTTCCGCAAAGCTTTTACTTCCTCTTTTCTATTTACCAAATCATTTTCCCCAACCCTCTCACTTTGTACACCACCTCGACCAAAACACTCTATATCTGCCACTCTATCATCAAACACATTCAACAAACCTTCAAAATACTCACTCCATCTCCTTCTCACATCACCACTACTTGTTATCACCTCCCCATTTGCGCCCTTCACTGAAGTTCCCATTTGCTCCCTTGTCTTACACACTTTATTTACCTCCTTCCAGAACATCTTTTTATTCTCCCTAAAATTTAATGATACTCTCTCACCCCAACTCTCATTTGCCCTTTTTTTCACCTCTTGCACCTTTCTCTTGACCTCTGTAATTTGAGCACTCACCTTTGTCCCCTTTGCCTTTGTACAATGGCACTATGGAAGCATTCAGCCAATCCTCAGGCACCTCACCATGAATCATATATTTTATCTATTTTGCCTTGCCGCTGTCTCCCGCGTTAGCGAGGTAGCGCAAGGAAACAGACAAAAGAATGGCCCAACTCACCCACATACACATGTATATGCATACACGTCCACACACGCAAATATACATACCTATACATCTCAATGTACACATATATATACACACACAGAAATATACATATACACATGTACATAATTCATACTGTCTGCCTTTATTTATTCCCATCGCCACCTTGCCATACATGGAATAACAGCCCCCTCCCCCCTCATGTGTGTGGGGTAGCGCTAGGAAAAGACAACAAAGGCCTCATTCGTTCACACTCAGTCTCTAGCTGTCATGTAATAATGCACTGAAACCACAGCTCCCTTTCCACATCCAGGCCCCACAAAAATTTCCATGGTTTACCCCAGACGCTTCACATGCCCTGGTTCAATCCATTGACAGCATGTCGACCCCGGTATACCACATCGTTCCAATTCACTCTATTCCTTCCAAGCCTTTCACCCTCCTGCATGTTTAGGCCCCGATCACTCAAAATCTTTTTCACTCCATCTTTCCACCTCCAATTTGGTCTCCCACTTCTCCTCGTTCCCCCCACCTCTAGACACATATCCTCTTGGTCAATCTTTCCTCACTCATTCTCTCCATGTGACCAAACCATTTCAAAACACCCTCTTCTGCTCTCTCAACCACACTTTTTATTTCCACACATCTCTCTTACCCTTACACTACTTACTCGATCAAACCACCTCACACCACATATTATCCTCAAACATCTCATTTCCAGCACATCCATCCTCCTGCGCACAACCCTATCCATAGCCCACGCCTCGCAACCATACAACATTGTTGGAACCACTATTCCTTCAAACATACCCATTTTTGCTTTCCGAGATAATGTTCTCGACTTCCACACATTATTCAAGGCTCCCAGAATTTTTGCCCCCTTCCCCACCCTATGATTCACTTCTGTTTCCTTGGTTCCATCCGCTGGCAGATCCACTCCCAGATATCTAAAACACTTCACTTCCTCCAGTTTTTCTCCATTCAAACTTACCTCCCAATTGACTTGACCCTCAACCCTGCTGTACCTAATAACCTTGCTTTTATTCACATTTACTCTCAACTTTCTTCTTTCACACACTTTACCAAACTCAGTCACCAACTTCTGCAGTTTCTCACATGAATCACCCACCAGCACTGTATCATCAGCGAACAACTACTGACTCACTTACCAAGCTCTCTCATCCACAACAGACTGCATACTTGCCCCTCTTTCCAAAACTCTTGTATTCACCTCCCTAACAACCCCATCCATAAACAAATTAAACAACCATGAAGACGTCACACACCCCTGCCGCAAACCTACATTCACTGAGAACCAATCACTTTCCTCTCTTCCTACACGTACACATGCCTTACATCCTAAATAAAAACTTTTCACTGCTTCTAACAACTTGCCTCCCACACCATATATTCTTAATACCTTCCACAGAGCATCTCTATCAACTCTATCATATGTCTTCTCCAGATCCACAAATGCTACATACAAATCCATTTGCTTTTTATAAGTATTTCTCACATACATTCTTCAAAGCAAACACCTGATCCACACATCCTCTACCACTTCTTAAACCACACTGCTCTTCCCCAGTCTGATGCTCTGTACATGCCTTCACCCTCTCAATCAATACCCTCCCATATAATTTACCAGGAATACTCAACAAACTTATACCTCTGTAATTTGAGCACTCACTCTTATCCCCTTTGCCTTTGTACAATGGCACTATGCAAGCATTCCGCCAATCCTTAGGCACCTCACCATGAATCATACAGACATTAAATAACCTTACCAACCAGTCAACAATACAGTCACCCCCTTTTTTAATACATTCCACTACAATATCATCCAAACCTGCTGCCTTGCCGGCTTTCATCTTCCACAAAGCTTTTACTACCTCTTCTCTGTTTACCAAATCATTTTCCCTAACCCTCTCACTTTGCATACCACCTCGACCAAAACACCCTATATCTGCCACTCTATCATCAAACACATTCAACAAACCTTCAAAATATACTACTCACTCCATCTCCTTCTCACATCACCACTACTTGTTTTCACCTCCCCGTTAGCCCCCTGCACTGAAGTTCCCATTTACTCCCTTGTCTTACGCACTTTATATACCTCCTTCCAAAACATCTTTTATTCTCCCTAAAATTTAATGATACTCTCTCACCCCAACTCTCATTTGCCCTCTTTTCACTGCTTCACTGAATCATTCATACATTAAGTAACCTTACTAACCAGTCAACAATACAGTCACCCCCTTTTTTTAATAAATTCCACTGCAATGCCATCCAAACCTGCTGCCTTGCCGATATAGTTGATAGAGATGCTCTGTGGAAGGTATTAAGAATATATGGTGTGGGGGCAAGTTGTTAGCAGCAGTGAGAAGTTTTTATCGAGGATGTAAGGCATGTGTACGTGTAGGAAGAGAGGAAAGTGATTGGTTCTCAGTGAATGTTGGTTTGCAGCAGGGTTGTGTGATGTCTCCATGGTTGTTTAATTTGTTTATGGATGGGGTTGTTAGGGAGGTGAATGCAAGAGTTTCGGAAAAAGGGGCAAGTATGCAGTCTGTTGTGGATGAGAGAGCTTGGGAAATGAGTCAGTTGTTGTTTGCTGATGATACAGCACTGGTAGCTGATTCGTATGAGAAACTGCTGAGGCTGGTGACTGACTTTGGTAAAGTGTGTGAAAGAAGAAAGCTGACAGTAAATGTGAATAAGAGCAAGGTTATTAGGTACAGTAGGGTTGAGGGACAAGTCAATTGGGAGGTAAGTCTGAATGGAGAAAAACTGGAGGAAGTGAAGTGTTTTAGATACCTGAGAGTGGATTTGGCAGTGGATGGAACCATGGAAGTGGAAGTGAATCATAGGGTGGGTGAGGGGGCGAAAGTTCTGGGAGCGTTGAGGAATGTGTGGAAGTCCAGAACATTATCTCGGTAAGCAAAAATGGGTATGTTTGAAGGAATAGTGGTTCCAACAATGTTATATGGTTGCGAGGCGTGGGCTGTAGATAGAGTTGTGCGGAGGAGGGGGGATGTGCTAGAAATGAGATGTTTGAGGACAATATGTGGTGTGAGGTGGTTTGATCGAGTAAGTAATAATAGGGTAAGAGAGATGTGTGGTAATAAAAAGAGTGTGGTTGAGAGAGCAGAAGAGGGTGTTTTGAAATGGTTTGGTCACATCGAGAGAATGAGTGAGGAAAGATTGACATAGAGGTTATATGTGTCAGAGGTAGAGGGAACGAGAAGTGGGAGACCAAATTGGAGGTGGAAAGATGGAGTGAAAAAGATTTTAAGTGATCGCGGCCTGAACATGCAGGAGGGCGAAAGGCGTGCAAGGAATAGAGTGAATTGAAACAATGTGGTATAATGGGGTCGACATGCTGTCATCAGATTGAACCAGGGCATGTGAGGCGTCTGGGGTAAACCATGGAAAGTTCTGTGGGGCCTGGATGTGGAAGGGGAGCTGTGGTTTCAGTACATTATACATGACAGCTAAAGACTGAGTGTGAACAAATGTGGCATTTGTTGTCTTTTCCTAGCACTACCTCGCGCACTGCCAGGGGAGGGGGAGTTATTTCATGTGTGGCAGGGTGGCGATGGGAATGAATAAAGGCAGTCAGAATTATGTACATGTGTACATATGTATATGTCTGTGAGTGTATATATATGTATACGTTGAGAGGTATAGGTATGTATATTTGCGTATGTGGACGTGTATGTATATACATGTGCATGTGGGCGGGTTGGGCCATTCTTTCGTCTGTTTCCTTGCGCTACCTCGCTAACGCAGGAGACAGCGACAAAATATAAATAAATAGAATTAAAAGATGTTTTGGAAGGAGGTAAATAAAGTGCGTAAGATAAGACAACAAATGGGAACTTCAGTGAAGGGGGCTGATGGGGAGGTTATACCAAGTAGAGTGGTGATGTGAGAAGGAGATGGAGTGAGTCTTTTGAAGGTTTGTTGAATGTGTTAGATGACAGAGTGGCAGATATAGGGTGTTTTGGTTGAGGTGGTGTGCAAAGTGAGAATGTCAGGGAGAATGGTTTGGTAAACATAGAAGAGGTAGTGAAAGCTTTGCGGAAGATGAAAGTTGGTAAGGCAGCGGGTTTGGATGGTATTCCAGAGGAATTTACTAAAAGAAAAGGGATAACTGTTGTTGTTGACTGGTTGGTGAGGATATTCAATGTATGTATGGCTCATAGTGAAGTGCCTGAGGATTAGCAGAATGCTTGCATAGTGCCATTGTACAAAGGCAAAGGGGATAAACGTGAGTGTTCAAATTACGGAGGTATAAGTGTGTTGAGTATTCCTTGGAAATTATATGGGAGGGTACTGATTGAGAGGTGAAGGCATGTACAGAGCATCAGATTGGGGAAGAGCAATGTGGTTTCAGAGGTGGTAGAGGATGTGTAGATCAGGTGTTTGCTTTGAAGAATGTATGTGAGAAGTACTTAGAAAAACAAATGGATTTGTATGTAGCATTTATCGATCTGGAGAAGGCATATGATAGAGTTGATAGAGAGGATCTGTGGAGGGTATTGAAAATATATGGTGTGGGAGGCAAGTTGTTAGAAGCAGTGAAAAGTTTTTATTGAGGATGTATGGCATGTGTATGAATAGTAAGAGAGGATAGTGATTGATTCTCAGTGAATGTTGGTTTGCAGCAGAGGTGGATGATGTCTCCATGGTAGTTTAATTTGTTTGTGGATGGGGTTGTTAGGGAGGTGAATGCAAGAGTTTTGGAGAGAGGGGCAAGTATGAAGTCTGTTGTGGATGAGAGAGCTTGGGAAGTGAGTCAGTTATTGTTCGCTGATGATACAGCACTGGTGGCTGATTCAATTGAGAAACTACAGAAGCTGGTGACTGAGTTTGGTAAAATGTGTGAAAGAAGAAAGCTGAGAGTACATGTGAATAAGAGCAAGGTTATTAGGTACAGTAGGGTTGAGGGACAAGTCAATTGGGAGTTAAGTTTGAATGGAGAAAAACTGGAAAAAGTGAAATGTTTTAGATATGAGGGAGTGGATTTGGCAGCGGATGGAACCATGGAAACGGAAGTGAGTCATAGGGTGGGGGAGGGGGTGAAGGTTCTGGGAGTGTTGAGGAATGTGTGGAAGGCAAGAACATTCTCTCAGAAAGCAAAAATGGGTATGTTTGAAGGAATACTAGTTCCAACAATGTTATATGGTTGCGAGGCTTGGGCTATAGATAGGGTTCTGCGGAGGAGGGTGGATGTGTTGGAAATGAGATGTTTGAGGACAATATGTGGTGTGAGGTGGTTTGATCAAGTAAGTAATAAAAGGGTAAGAGAGATGTGTGGTAATAAAAAGAGCGTGGTTGAGAGAAAAGGAGAGGGTGTATTGAAATGGTTTGGTCAGATGGAAAGAATGATTGAGGAAAGATTGAAAAAGAGGATATATGTGTCAGAGGTGGAGGGAATGAGAAGTGGGAGATCAAATTGGAGGTGGAAGGATGGAGTGAAAAAGATTTTGAGCAATCAGGGCCTGAACATGCAGACAGGTGAAAGGCATTCAATGGATAGAGTGAATTGGAACGATGTTGTATACTGGGGTTGACGTGCTGTCAATGGATTGAACCAGGGAATGTGAATTGTCTGGGGTAAATCATGGAAAGTTTTGTGGGGCCTGGATGTGGAAAGGGAGCTGTGGTTTCGGTGCATTACACTTGACAGCTAAAGACTGAGTGTGAACGAATGTGGCCTTTGTTGTCTTTTCCTAGCACTACCTTGCACGCATGCGGGGGAAGGGGGTGTCATTTCATGTGCGACGGGGTGGCGACAGGACTGAATAAAGGCAGCAAGTATGAATTATGTACATGAGTATATATGTATATGCCTGTGCATGTATATATATGTATACGTTGAAATGTATAGGTATGTATATGTGCATGTGTGGACATGTATGTAAAAACATGTGTATGTGGTTGGATTGGGCCATTCTTTCATCTATTTCCTCGTGCTACCTCGCTAATGCGGGAGACAGCGACAAAGAATAATAAATGAATAAATAAATGAATATATATATATTTTGTTGTTTTTTCCTAGCACTACCTCGCATGCACACGGGGGGAGGGGGGTGCTATTTCATGTGTGGTGGGGTTGCAACAGGCATGGATGAAGGCAGCAAGTATGAATATGTACATGTGCATATATGTATATGTCTGTGTATGTATATGTATGTATATGTTGAAATGTATAGGTATGTATATGTGCCTATGTGGGCACTTATGCATATACATGTGTATGTGGGTGGGTTGGGCCATTCTTTCGTCTGTTTCCTTGCTCTACCTTGCTAATGCAGGAGACAGCGACAAAGTATAATAATATAATAATAATACCTATGTGAATAGGAGCGATGGTGAAAGTACATTACTGGACTATGTGTTAACTGATAGGCACGTAAAAGTGAGACTTTTGGACATTAATGTGCTGAGAAGGGCAGCTGGTTGGATGTCTGATCACTATCTTGTGAAGGTGAAGGTGAATATTTGTAGAGGTTGTCAAAAAAGAAAAGAGAATTTTGGGGAGAAAAAGTGGTGAGAGTAAGTGAACTTGGAAAGGAAACTTGTTTGAAAATGTACCAGGAGAGATTGGGTGAAGAATGGCCTAAAGTGAGAGCAAATTACATGAGGGGAGTGGGTGAGAAATGGGATGTATTTAGAGAAGCAGTGATGGCAGGTACAAGAGATGCATGTGGCATCAGAGGTGGGAGGTGGGCAGATTAGAAAGGGTAGTGAGTGGAGGGATGAAGAAGTAAAGTTGCTAGTAAAAGAGAAAAGAGAGGCGTTTGGACAATTCTTGCAAGGAAGAAGTGCAAATGACAGGAAGATGTATAAGAGAAAGTGGTATGAGGTCAAGAGGAACATGCAAGAGTTGAAAAAGAGGGCAAATGAGAGTTGGGGTATGAGAGTATCATTAAACTTTAGGGAGAATAAAAAGATGTTTTGGAAGGAGGTTAATAACATGCGTAAGACAAGAGAACAAAGGGGAACATCGGTGAAAGGGGAAAGTGATAACAGGTAGTGATGAAGTGAAGAGGAGATGAAGTGAGGACTTTGAAGGTTCGATGAATGTATTTGATGACAGAGTGGCAGATGTAGGATGTTTTCATCGGGTTGGTGTGTGAAGTGAGAGTCAGGGAAAGGGGCTGAGTGAAGAGAGAAGTGGTGACAACCTTGCAGAAGATGAAATCCAGCAAGGCAGCAGGTCTCCATGGTATTGCAGTTGAATCTATTGAGAAAAAGGGTGACTATATTGTTGATTGGTTGGTAAGGATATTCAATGTTTGTATGGATCGTGGTGAAGTGCCTGAGGATTGGCTGAATGCATGTATAGTGCCACTGCACAAAGGCAAAGGGGATAAAGGTAAGTGCTGAAACTACATAGGCATAAGTTTCTTGAGTATTCCTGGAAAATTGTATGAGGGGGTGAAGGCATGTAGAGAGCATCAGATTGGAAAGGAACAGTGAGGTTTCAGAAGTGGCAGACGATGTGTGGATCAGGTGTTTACTTTGAAGAATGTGTGAGAAATACTTAGAGAAACAGATTGAATTATATGTGGCATTTATGAATCTGGAGAAGGCATATGACAAGGTGGAAGTGGATGTAGCAGCAAATAAAACCATGAAAGTAGAAGTGGGAGCCAAGGTTCTGGGAGCAACGAAGAATGTGTGGAAGAAGAGAAGCGAAAATGGGTATGTTCAAAGGAATAGTAGTTCCAACGATATCATATGGTTATGAGGCATGGGCTATAGGTACAGAGGAGGGTGGATATGCTGGAAATGGTTTTAGGACAATATGTGGTGTGAGGTGGTTCAATAGAGTAAGTAACAAAGGGGTAAGAAAAATGTGTGATAACAAAAAGAGTGTGGTTGAGAGAGCAAAAGAGGGTGTGTTGAAATGATTTAAACATATGAAGAGAATGAGTGAGGAAAGATTGACAAAGAGGATATGTCAGAGGTGGAGGGAACAAGGAGAAGCGGGAGACCAAATTAGAGATGGAAGGATGCAGTGAAAAAGATTTTGAGCAATCAGGGCCTGAACATACAAGAGGTGTGCAAGGAAGAGAGTGAACTGGAATGATGTGGTACACCAGGGTCGGCATACTGTCAATGGACTGAACCAGAGCATGTGAAACGTCTGGGGTAAACCATGGAGAGGTCTGTGGGGCCTGGATGTGGATATGGAGCTGTGGTTTTCATGCATTACACATGACAGCTAGAGATTGAGTGTGAACAAACATGGCCATTTTGTCTGTTTCCCTAGCACTACCTTGCTGATGCAGGGGGTGGCAATGCTGTTTCCTGTGTGGTTGAGTGGCACCAGGAATGGATAAGGGGAAGCAAGTACGAATATGTACATGTGTATATATGTATATGTCTGTGTATGTGTAAGTATATGTTATGTATATGTGTGTGTATGGGCATGGGGAGGACTGGGATGTATTCATGGAAGCAGTGATGGCTTGTGCAAATGATGCATGTGGCATGAGAAAGGTGGGAGGTGGGCAGATTAGAAAGGGTAGAGAAGTGGGATGAAGAAGTAAGATTGTTAGTGAAAGAGAAGAGAGATGCGTTTGGATTATTTTTGAAGGGAATTAGTGCATATGACTGGGAGATGTATAAAAGAAAGCTGCAGGAGGTCAAGAGAAAGGCGCAAGAGGTGAAAAACAAGGGAAATGAGAGTTAGGGTGAGACAGTATCATAAAACTTTAGGGAGAATAAAAAGATGTTTTTGAAGGAGGTAAATAAAGTGCATAAGACAAGAGAACAAATGGGAACATTATTGAAATGGGCAACTGGGGAGGTAATAACAAGTAGTGATGAGGTGAGAAGGAGATGGAGTGAGTATTTTGAACGTTTGTTGAATGTGTTTGATAATAGAGTGGAAGATATAGGGTGTTTTGGTTGGGGTGGTGTGCGAAGTGAGAGGGTCAGGGAGAATAGTTTGGTAAACGGAGAAGTAGTGAATGCTTTGCGGAAGATGAAAGCCAGTAAGGCAATGGGTTTGGATGGTATTGTGGTGGAATTTATCAAAAAAGGGGATGACTGTGTTGCTATTCAATGTATGTGTAGATCATGGTGAAATGCCTGAGGATTGGCGGAATGCATGCATAGTGACTGTATAAAGGCAAAGGGGATAAAGGTGAGTGCTCAAATTGCAGAGCATTAAGTTCACTGAGTATTCCTGGGAAATTGCATGGAAGGGTATTGATTAAAAGGGTAAAGGCATGTACAGATCATCAGAATGGGGAAGAGCAGTGTGGTTTCAGAAGTGGTAGAGGATGTGCAGGCGTTTCCTTTGAAGAATGTATGTGAAAAATACTAACAAAAACAGATGGATTTGTATGTAGCATTTATGGATCTGAAGAAGGCATATGACAGGGTTCATAGAGATGCTTTGTGGAAGGTTTTAAGAGAATATGGTGTGGGATGGTAAGTTGCAAGAAGCAGTGAAAAGTTTTACCAAGGATATAAGGCATGTGTACGAGTAGGAAGATAGGAAAGTGACTGATTCCCAGCGAATGTCCGTTTATGGCAGGGTGGTGCATGATGTCTCCATAGTTGTTTAATTTGTTTATGGATGGGGTTGTTAGGGAGGTGAATGCAAGAGTTCTGGAAAGAGGGGCAAGTATGCAGTCTGTTGTGGATGAGAGAGCTTGGGAAGTAAGTCAGTTGTTGTTCGCTGATGATACAGCGCTGGTGGCTGATTTGTGTGAGAAACTGCAGAAGTTGGTGACTGAGTTTGGTAAAGTGTGTGAAAGAAGAAAGTTGAGAGTAAATGTGAATACGAGTAAGGTTATTAGGATCAGTAGGGTTGAGGGATAAGTTAACTGGGAGGTAAGTTTGAATGGAGAAAAACTGGAGGAAGTGAAGTGTTTTAGATATCTGTGAGTGGACTTAGCAGTGAACGGAACCATGGAAGCAGAAGTGAGTCACAGGGTAAGAGAGGGGCAAAGGTACTGGGAGTGTTGAAGAATGTGTGGAAGGTGAGTACATCATCTCAGAGAGCAAAAATGGGTATGTTTGAAGGAATAGTTAAATGGTTGAAGGAATTATTATATAGTTGCGAGGCATGGGCAATAGATAGGGTTTTGCGGAGGAGGGTAGATATGTTGGAAATGAAATGCTTGAGGACAATATGTGGTAGCATGAGGTGGTTTGATCAAGTAAGTAATGAAACGGTACGAGAGATGTGTGGTAATTTAAAGAGATTGGTTGAGAGAGCAAAAGAGGGTGTGTTGAAATGCTTTTGAGACATGGAGAGAATGAGTGAGGAAAGACTAACAAAGAGGATGTATGTGTCAGAGGTGGAGGGAAAAAGAAGAAGCGGGAGACCAAATTGGAGGTGGAAGGATGGAGTGAAAAAGATTTTTGGCAATCAAGGCCTGAACATAGAGGAGGGT
Source organism: Panulirus ornatus (assembly GCF_036320965.1). Lineage (NCBI taxonomy): Eukaryota > Metazoa > Arthropoda > Malacostraca > Decapoda > Palinuridae > Panulirus > Panulirus ornatus. Next base: position 3,157,775 of record NC_092241.1, on the reverse strand, counting down.
GAAAGTCATGCAAGGAATAAAGTGAATTGGAATGATGTAGTATACTGGCGTGACGTGCTGTTAATGGACTGAACCAGGGAATGTGGTAAACCATGGAAAGGTCTGTGGGGCCTGGATGTGGAAAGGGAAATGTGGTTTCGGTGCCTTACACATGACACCTACAGACTTGACTGTGAATGAATGTGGCCTTTTTTTGTCTGTTCCTGGTGCAGCCAGAAATGGACAGAAATGGATGAAGGCAACAAGTATGGGCATGTACATGTGTATATATATGTATACGTTGAAATGTATGTGTATGTGCATATGCGTGTGTGGAAATTTATGTACATACATGTATATGTGGGTGGGTTGGGCCATTCCTCATCTGTTTCTTTGTGTTACCTCCCTAATGTGGGAGAAGACGATTAAGTATAATAAATGAATAAATAACGGACGTTTAGGTATATATATATGAGTATCTGAATGGATGGGCTATTCTTTGGCTGTTTCCTGGCACTACCTCAATGAAGCAAGAAACAACAATTACGAAAAATGAATATATATATATATATATATATATATATATATATATTTTTTTTTTTTTTTTTTTTTTTTTTTTTTTTTTATACTTTGTCGCTGTCTCCCGCGTTTGCGAGGTAGCGCAAGGAAACAGACGAAAGAAATGGCCCCCCCCCCATACACATGTACATACACACGTCCACACACGCAAATATACATACCTACACAGCTTTCCATGGTTTACCCCAGACGCTTCACATGCCTTGCTTCAATCCACTGACAGCACGTCAACCCCTGTATACCACATGACTCCAATTCACTCTATTTCTTGCCCTCCTTTCACCCTCCTGCATGTTCAGGCCCCGATCACACAAAATCTTTTTCACTCCATCTTTCCACCTCCAATTTGGTCTCCCTCTTCTCCTCGTTCCCTCCACCTCCGACACATATATCCTCTTGGTCAATCTCTCCTCACTCATTCTCTCCATGTGCCCAAACCATTTCAAAACACCCTCTTCTGCTCTCTCAACCACGCTCTTTTTATTTCCACACATCTCTCTTACCCTTACGTTACTTACTCGATCAAACCACCTCACACCACACATTGTCCTCAAACATCTCATTTCCAGCACATCCATCCTCCTGCGCACATCTCTATCCATAGCCCACGCCTCGCAACCATACAACATTGTTGGAACCACTATTCCCTCAAACATACCCATTTTTGCTTTCCGAGATAATGTTCTCGACTTCCACACATTTTTCAAGGCTCCCAAAATTTTCGCCCCCTCCCCCACCCTATGATCCACTTCCGCTTCCATGGTTCCATCCGCTGACAGATCCACTCCCAGATATCTAAAACACTTCACTTCCTCCAGTGTAGGAAGAGAGGAAAGTGATTGGTTCTCAGTGAATGTAGGTTTGCGCCAGGGGTGTGTGATGTCTCCATGGTTGTTTAATTTGTTTATGGATGGGGTTGTAAGGGAGGTAAATGCAAGAGTCCTGGAAAGAGGGGCAAGTATGAAGTCTGTTGGGGATGAGAGAGCTTGGGAAGTGAGTCAGTTGTTGTTCGCTGATGATACAGCGCTGGTGGCTGATTCATGTGAGAAACTGCAGAAGCTGGTGACTGAGTTTGGTAAAGTGTGTGGAAGAAGAAAGTTGAGAGTAAATGTGAATAAGAGCAAGGTTATTAGGTACAGTAGGGGTGAGGGTCAAGTCAATTGGGAGGTGAGTTTGAATGGATATATATATATATATATATATATATATATATATATATATATATATATATATATATTTTTTTTTTTTTTTTTTTTTTTTATACTTTGTCGCTGTCTCCCGCGTTTGCGAGGTAGCGCAAGGAAACAGACGAAAGAAATGGCCCAACCCCCCCCCCCCCATACACATGTACATACACACGTCCACACACGCAAATATACATACCTACACAGCTTTCCATGGTTTACCCCAGACGCTTCACATGCCTTGCTTCAATCCACTGACAGCACGTCAACCCCTGTATACCACATGACTCCAATTCACTCTATTTCTTGCCCTCCTTTCACCCTCCTGCATGTTCAGGCCCCGATCACACAAAATCTTTTTCACTCCATCTTTCCACCTCCAATTTGGTCTCCCTCTTCTCCTCGTTCCCTCCACCTCCGACACATATATCCTCTTGGTCAATCTCTCCTCACTCATTCTCTCCATGTGCCCAAACCATTTCAAAACACCCTCTTCTGCTCTCTCAACCACGCTCTTTTTATTTCCACACATCTCTCTCACCCTTACGTTACTTACTCGATCAAACCACCTCACACCACACATTGTCCTCAAACATCTCATTTCCAGCACATCCATCCTCCTGCGCACATCTCTATCCATAGCCCACGCCTCGCAACCATACAACATTGTTGGAACCACTATTCCCTCAAACATACCCATTTTTGCTTTCCGAGATAATGTTCTCGACTTCCACACATTTTTCAAGGCTCCCAAAATTTTCGCCCCCTCCCCCCCCCTATGATCCACTTCCGCTTCCATGGTTCCATCCGCTGACAGATCCACTCCCAGATATCTAAAACACTTCACTTCCTCCAGTTTTTCTCCATTCAAACTCACCTCCCAATTGACTTGACCCTCACCCCTACTGTACCTAATAACCTTGCTCTTATTCACATTTACTCTCAACTTTCTTCTTCCACACACTTTACCAAACTCAGTCACCAGCTTCTGCAGTTTCTCACATGAATCAGCCACCAGCGCTGTATCATCAGCGAACAACAACTGACTCACTTCCCAAGCTCTCTCATCCCCAACAGACTTCATACTTGCCCCTCTTTCCAAAACTCTTGCATTTACCTCCCTTACAACCCCATCCATAAACAAATTAAACAACCATGGAGACATCACACACCCCTGCCGCAAACCTACATTCACTGAGAACCAATCACTTTCCTCTCTTCCTACACGTACACATGCCTTACATCCTCGATAAAAACTTTTCACTGCTTCTAACAACTTGCCTCCCACACCATATATTCTTAATACCTTCCACAGAGCATCTCTATCAACTCTATCATATGCCTTCTCCAGATCCATAAATGCTACATACAAATCCATTTGCTTTTCTAAGTATTTCTCACATACATTCTTCAAAGCAAACACCTGATCCACACATCCTCTACCACTTCTGAAACCGCACTGCTCTTCCCCAATCTGATGCTCTGTACATGCCTTCACCCTCTCAATCAATACCCTCCCATATAATTTACCAGGAATACTCAACAAACTTATACCTCTGTAATTTGAGCACTCACTCTTATCCCCTTTGCCTTTGTACAATGGCACTATGCACGCATTCCGCCAATCCTCAGGCACCTCACCATGAGTCATACATACATTAAATAACCTTACCAACCAGTCAACAATACAGTCACCCCCTTTCTTAATAAATTCCACTGCAATACCATCCAAACCTGCTGCCTTGCCGGCTTTCATCTTCCCACGTATTCCCTGCGTGTCGTAGAAGGCGACTAAAAGGGGAGGGAGCGGGGGGCTGGAAATCCTCCCCTCTCACTTCTTTTTTTAATTTTCCAAAAGAGGGAACAGAGAAGGGGCCCAGGTGAGGATATTCCCTCAAGGGCCCAGTCCTCTGTTCTCAACGCTACCTCGCTAATGCGGGAAATGGCGAATAGTATGAAAGAAAGAAAGATATATATATATATATATATATATATATATATATATATACATATTTTTTTTTTTCGCTTTGTCGCTGTCTCCCGCGTTTGCGAGGGAGCACAAGGAAACAGACGAAAGAAATGGCCCAACCCACCCCCATACACATGTATATACATACACGTTCACACACGCAAATATACATACCTACACAGCTTTCCATGGTTTACCCCAGACGCTTCACATGCCCTGATTCAAGCCACTGACAGCATGTCAACCCCAGTATACCACATCGATCCAATTCACTCTATTCCTTGCCCTCCTTTCACCCTCCTGCATGTTCAGGCCCCAATTACACAAAATCTTTTTCACTCCATCTTTCCACCTCCAATTTGGTCTCCCACTTCTCCTCGTTCCCTCCACCTCCGACACATATATCCTCTTGGTCAATCTTTCCTCACTCATTCTATCCATGTGGCCAAACCATTTCAAAACACCCTCTCCTGCTCTCTCAACCACGCTCTTTTTATTTCCACACATCTCTCTTACCCTTATGTTACTTACTCGATCAAACCACCTCACACCACACATTGTCCTCAAACATCTCATTTCCAGCACATCCACCCTCATGCGCACAACTCTATCCATAGCCCACGCCTCGCAACCATACAACATTGTTGGAACCACTATTCCTTCAAACATACCCATTTTTGCTTTCCGAGATAATGTTCTCGACTTCCACATATTCTTCAAGGCTCCCAGGATTTTCGCCCCCTCCCCCACCCAATGATTCACTTCCGCTTCCAGGGTTCCATCCGCTGCCAGATCCACTCCCAGATATCTAAAACACTTTACTTCCTCCAGTTTTACTCCATTCAAACTTAACTCCCAATTGACTTGACCCTCAACCCTACTGTACCTAATAACCTTGCTCTTATTCACATTTACTCTTAACTTTCTTCTTTCACACACTTCACCAAACTCAGTCACCAGCTTCTGCAGTTTCTAACATGAATCAGCCACCAGCGCTGTATCATCAGCGAACAACAACTGACTCACTTCCCAAGCTCTCTCATCCACAACAGACTTCATACTTGCCTCTCTTTCCAAAACTCTTGCATTCACTTCCCTAACAACCCCATCCATAAACAAATTAAACAACCATGGAGACATCACACACGCCTGCCGCAAACCTACATTCACTGAGAACCAATCACTTTCCTCTCTTCCTACACGTACACATGCCTTACATCCTCGATAAAAACTTTTCACTGCTTCTAACAACTTGCCTCCCACACCATATATTCTTAATACCTTCCACAGAGCATCTCTATCAACTCTATCATATGCCTTCTCCAGATCCATAAATGCTACATACAAATCCATTTGCTTTTCTAAGTATTTCTCACATACATTCTTCAAAGGAAACACCTGATCCACACATCCTCTACCACTTATGAAACCACACTGCTCTTCCCCAATCTGATGCTCTGTACATGCCTTCACCCTCTCAATCAATACCCTCCCATATAATTTACCAGGAATACTCAACAAACTTATACCTCTGTAATTTGAGCACTCACTCTTATCCCCTTTGCCTTTGTACAATGGCAATATGCACGCATTCTGCCAATCCTCAGGCACCTCACCATGAGTCATACATACATTAAATAATCTTACCAACCAGTAAACACTTTTTTAATAAATTCCACTGCAATACCATCCAAACCTGCTGCCTTGCCGGCTTTCATCTTCCGCAAAGCTTTTACTACCTCTTCTCTGTTTACCAAATCATTTTCCCTAACCCTCTCACTTTGCACACCACCTCGACCAAAACACCCTATATCTGCCACTCTATCATCAAACACATTCAACAAACCTTCAAAATACTCACTCCATCTCCTTCTCACATCACCACTACCTGTTATCACCTCCCCATCTGCGCCCTTCACTGAAGTTCCCATTTGCTCCCTTGTCTTACACACTTTATTTACCTCCTGCCAGAACATCTTTTTATTCTCCCTGAAATTTAATGATACTCTCTCACCCCAACTCTCATTTGCCCTTTTTTTCACCTCTTGCACCTTTCTCTTGACCTCCTGTCACTTTCTTTTATACATCTCCCACTCAATTGCACTTTTTCCCTGCAAAAATCGTCCAAATGCCTCTCTCTTCTCTTTCACTAATAATCTTACTTCTTCATCCCACCACTCACTAGCCTTTCTAATCAACCCACCTCCCACTCTTCTCATGCCACAAGCATCTTTTGCGCAATCCATCACTGATTCCCTAAATACATCCCATTCCTCCCCCACTCCCCTTACTTCCATTGTTCTCACCATTTTCCATTCTGTACTCGGTCTCTCCTGGTACTTCCTCACACAAGTCTCCTTCCCAAGCTCACTTACTCTCACCACCCTCTTCACCACAACATTCACTCTTCTTTTCTGAAAACCCATACAAATCTTCACTTTAGCCTCCACAAGATAATGATCAGACATCCCTCCAGTTGCACCTCTCAGCACATTAACATCAAAAAGTCTCTCTTTCGCACGCCTATATATATATATATATATATATATATATATCTTTTTTTTTTTTTTGCTTTGTCGCTGCCTCCCGCGTTTGCGAGGTAGCGCAAGGAAACAGACGAAAGAAATGGCCCAACCCACCCCCATACACATGTATATACATACGTCCACACATGCAAATATACATACCTACACAGCTTTCCATGGTTTACCACAGACGCTTCACATGCCCTGATTCAATCCACTGACAGCACGGGCCAACCAACATTGTCCTCAAAATCCTTTCCCGCCAAACCATCCTCCTGCCACAACTCATCCAAGCCCCGCCCGCAACCATACAACATTTTTTAACCACTATTCCTTCAAAAAAAACCCATTTTTGCTTTCCCGGGGGAAATGTTTCCCACTTCCCACATTCTTCAAGGGTCCCAAAAATTTTTGCCCCCTCCCCCACCCTATGATCCACTTTCCCTTCCTGGTTCCATCCGCTGCCAAAACCATTCCCAGAATCAAAAAACACTCACTTCCTCCATTTTTTCCTCCATTCAAACCCAAAACCCCCAAATTTTGCCCTTTTAAACCCCCCAAACCCACGAAACCAACCCCCTTTTGCTTTTAATTCACATTTACTTTTAAACTTTCTTCTTTCACACCTTCACCAAACCGGGTCACCCCTTTTTCCATTTCCCCCACTTTTAACACCACCAGCGCTGTATCACCAAAACAAAAAACACTCCCCCTTCCCAACCTCTCTTTCCCCAACAGACTTAAA